>NW_016157984.1:143180-145337 GCF_001687245.7 Rhagoletis zephyria
CCATCATATGCATGAGTACGCACAAGATGCCATATGTTATGTTCGTTGTTATGGTCGGCCTGATTTATTTATAACATTCACGTGCAATCCAAAATGGGAAGAAATTAAGAAATATTTGTATCCCGGACAATCTTCTACTGATCGCCATGATATCACTGCAAGAATATTTCGACAAAAACTCAAGTCACTTATGGATTTTATTGTCAAATATAAAGTTTACGGAGAAGTTAGATGCTGGATGTACTCTGTCGAGTGGCAAAAGAGAGGTTTGCCACACGCGCATATTTTAATATGGTTAGTGGACAAAATTACAACCGATCAAATAGATGATGTAATCTCAGCTGAGATTCCGGATCAGACAATTGATCCAGATTTATTTGATGTTGTCACTAAAAATATGATACATGGCCCGTGTGGTGTGATAAATGTCAATTCACCATGTATGCAAGATGGCAAATGTACGAAACGATACCCTAGAGCACTCATTTCTGAAACAATTACTGGAAATGATGGATACCCTCTATATCGTCGACGTTCAACACAGGATAACGGCAAATCAATAACTTTACAAGTGAATCGTCAAGATTTTGAAATTGATAATAGATGGGTAGTTCCCTATTCGCCATTGCTATCGAAAGCGTACAAAGCTCATATCAATGTAGAATATTGTAATTCGGTCAAATCGATTAAATACATTTGCAAGTATATTAACAAAGGCAGTGACATGGCTGTTTTTGGAGTTGCAGAGAACCGAAATGATGAAATAACTCAATACCAAATGGGCAGGTACATTAGTAGTAACGAGGCAGTTTGGCGAATTTTGTCTTTCCCCATTCATGACCGTAGTCCAGCTGTTATTCATTTAGCAGTTCATTTGGAAAATGGACAGCGTGTGTATTTTACTGTTGATAATGCTCAGGCAATTGTAGAGCGACCGCCATCAACCACATTAATTTCTTTTTTTAAATTATGTGAAAGAGATCAATTTGCTAAAACACTGCTTTATTCACAAGTACCAACATATTACACATGGAATGTAAGTTCAAAGACATGGGAAAGACGTAAAAGAGGAAAACCTGTTGATGGTTATCCTGGTGTTTTTGAAAGTGACGCCATAGGACGACTTTATACAGAGCATCCTAGCCAGGCTGAATGTTTTTATTTGCGTCTTTTATTAATTAATGTTCGTGGACCAACGTCTTTTTTGAATTTGAAAAGAGTTAATGGGCGCCTCTGTCAAACTTACCGGCGAGCATGTGAAGAATTGCATCTACTTGAAGATGATAATCATTGGGATGCAACACTTGCAGATGCATCCGCAACAGGTACACCGCATCAAATACGGACATTATTTTCAATTATTGTTGCAACATGTTTTCCATCTGATCCATTGCAACTGTGGCAAAGTTATCGTGATTATATGACCGAAGATATCTTGAATAGAATGCGTCGTATTTCTGCAAATCAGGAATTACTCATTACACTGGAAATGTATAACGAGGTATTGATTATTATTGAAGATATATGCTTAGCAGTTGCAAATAAATTATTGTCACAATTAGGTTTACCACCTCCTAATCGAGCAATGCATGACGTATTTAATCAAGATATACAACGTGAACAACAATACGATATAAATGATCTTAACACATTTATAAATTTGAATCTGCCGAAATTGAATATAGAACAAAAACATGCATATGACACTATAATGCAAGCTATACAAAACAAAAGTGGAGGAATGTTTTTTTTAGATGCGCCAGGTGGCACCGGTAAAACGTTTTTGATTTCGTTGTTATTAGCGACTGTAAGATCACAAAACAATATAGCATTAGCGCTTGCATCGTCTGGAATAGCTGCTACATTATTAGATGGTGGCCGTACAGCGCATTCCGCACTTAAATTACCATTGAATATGCAAATTAATGAAAATCCAACATGTAACATTTCAAAAAATTCTGGAATGGGAAGAGTTTTGCAACAATGCAAATTAATTGTGTGGGATGAATGTACAATGGCACATAAAAAAATCAGTGGAAGCATTGGATAGAACTTTGAAAGATTTACGTAATAATCAAGAAATATTTGGTGGCGCTTTAATATTATTGTCTGGTGATTTTCGTCAAACTTTGCCAGTAATTCCCCGTTCAACACCAG
>NW_016157984.1:145362-154554 GCF_001687245.7 Rhagoletis zephyria
GAATGGATTAAATAAGATGAAGAAAAATTTACAAAATAAAATTAAAAAAATTGATTAAGGAAAGTTAAATTAATTTGAAAAAAAGAATAAAATTAATGAAATGCAGTCGTACAAGATAACAGTAAATTATATTTCAAAATAACCTTATACTAAAGTAAATATAAATGGAAAGGAATTAAAAATAAAAGAAAGTTAATCTATTTAAGTATAATTTGTTTGGAGTGAAATGAAGTTCACCTAAATATCAAGAATATGATGCATGTATGTACGTATGTACGTGTGGGTGTGCTGGTAATCGTTAAGCAACCCAGCTAGAATATTCAAAAACGACGTTTGTACATACATAAATATATGCGAATATAAAATTGCATTGGCGTGAATGTAGAAAAAAATAAAAATAAAAAATATATATATATAATAAAATAAAATAAAATGCCTATCGTGTAAAAATACTAAATGTGTGTTGCCTTTTTCAGATTTGCGGCAGGAACACGTAACGGGGCAAAAACTTTTAAATGTATACGTAAGCCCTTTACTAGGAGCAGAGCATTGTTAACGACGGAATCATCGAAACGGCTGCAAGATTTAGAAAGTATATAGGAGGGCAATGACCGTGGTCAGATGGGAACGAGCGTATGTATGAAGAATGAAACAATGACATCCACTGTGAGAACGGCCTAGGGAGAAACAAGCGCTACAACTAGAGTGCCTCTGCGAGCACTTCCACTCGCCCATCTGACTGCGTTTTTTTGTGTACCCTGTACCGACTTCCAGGTAGCGAAGAAAATTGAGATCGTCCAGCTAAGTGGCGAGAGAAAACAGCGCTGTGAGCCGCAGCTTAACTCAGCGCCAGCTACTCCAACGCCAACGCCGACATCAACGGGCGCAGCCGAGGTAGCAGATATTAGTGTTACCTATAGTTGTAGTTGTTTTTTTTATTTGCATTTTTTTGAGTATCGAGTATGAACTTTCCATGAATTTAACTTATAATTAACTTTGCCTATTGACCTAATCGGATACTATTGAATAATTTTGAATTTTTTTGATATTTTACTAGCTAATTCTTGAATTTTCTTGCATTCAGTTTTTTACTCACGTTTTTGTTTTTTTATTGGTTTCCGCCTTACGCGAGAGTTTTATTTTAGTTGGTATTCGTAAAATTTATAGTTTTTTTGTTTATATCGGCACGCCTAGTTTTTTTTTATTTGAATAAGTTCGGCATGATCTTGTAGTCTTTTTTTGCTTACACATTTACATAATTTTCCTTCGGAAATTAGCTATATATTTTGAGTTTTAATTGAAACCCGCGTGCACATTTTCGTTTGCAGTTCGTTCGCGTTTCTTTTTTTTCTCGTTGGTTTTTTTTTTATCTCGCTTCATTGGTGCCCGTAAAAATGACCTACTCGGCGCCCGCAATCGCGAGTGAGTGATGGTGGTGTCAATTGGCAAATTCCATTGAACCTCAGCTTAGGTAGCATATGTAAATATATATGTATGTAAAATTCTTCCCACAGGCCGCCGGTTTTTGTTTTTCTTAATTCTGGATTTTTGAAATTCCTATGTACACTTGTACTTAGACACGCGTATTTACATATATACATACAAATAGTTAGCCTTGCTTAGGACAGTGGTCATTTTTATGAATGAAGTATGATAAATACGTGCCAAAGTTGATGACAGCTTGAATATCTTTGAATTTGCATTTAATAGAAACGTTGTTAAATAATATTTTGTTTTTCTAAAATTTTTTTATGCTTACCTTTTGTTTTCTCTTATTTAATTGTGCAAGAGCCTAATATAAATTGAATTTTTTTTTGGTTTGAATTGAGAGTAAGTCTTAGGATTTTCTTTTTAGAAAGTTTTTAAAGAATTGTAATTGAAAGTTAATTAGTGTAATAAAGAATTATGTATAATTCCTATCTGAAATTTAAAGGTTGAAATGGATATGGTATATGTGTAGAATGGAGGGCTAAGTATTAAATCTTTGGTGTGGGTGTTGTGCTTGTGCAACAGAGGGGACATGGGAGTGATGACGGGGTGACTTGATGGACTTTCACTCGACTGACGACCAACATACGGACATAGGTCAGGCTTAGGGGGCATCACTAAGTGTAGGGAGTACGAGTGGTGCCCAAGGTTCCATGAAAGTTTTTGCGATGAAGTGGGTGGGAGACTCCACCTGACTGGACAGGCCTTCTTCTTCTTTTTGTCTCTATCTATTTCTTCTCTTCTTTCGCATTTCATTTCAGTCCCAGGCGTGAGTATAAATAAATTTTTGTTAGTGTAGCTGGTAGCATATATGTAATACTCCTATATTGGCAGTAAGAGCTAGTACCGTCCGAAAACACTACAGTATAGAAATATCAATAAACACGTACGAAAGAAAAGGAACACATACGTTTATAAATAAACATGTACACAGCACATATACAAAAACGGCACTCAAGTACACAATACATTGACAAAAACGGAACTAGACTGTCTCGCTTTGATTTCAGAATGCTTACACATTGAGAAGTTAGCTTACTGCCAATATAGAAGTACTAGCGGACCCTCTGCCTGCTTCGCTAGGCATATCAAAATTAGAAATGAATAATGAACACTCGATTTAAATTCACTCTATGTGTACTTATTCTTTTTTTACAATATAAAATTAATGTTAATTTTAAACTTAAACTAACGCAAAGCCTTTTCGTAAACTACATTTTTTGTTTTGCCCTGAGTTGTGGTATAAATAAACAGAACTGATGGCTTTCCTACACGTGAACATGATACATATAATTGTCCGTGGGAGAAGCATGGATATTCTAAGTCAATTTCGCATAATTCCAGCGATTGTCCTTGTGCTTTGTTTATTGTCATTGCAAATGCAAGACGTATTGGAAATTGCAATCTTTTGAAGTCAAAAGCTAAATCTGGTGGAATCAGTGGAATACGCGGAATCAATACGTCTTCACCTTTGAATTTTCCTTTTAAAATTGTTGCTTCAATAAGATTATTCATGACCTTTTTGACTGCTAATCTTGTTCCGTTACACAATCGTGGCTGATTTAAATTTCTAAGTAAATCCAAGGAATTTAAAAATTCTGTTGGATAATTTACAGCGTCATCTTGATTTATAACTGTATCAATTGATTTAAATGTTACAATCTCACCAGGCACATCATTTAAAATATTCGCATTCAATTGTCCAACATCCTTATTTTTCGCGGCCAGTATTGCTCTTTCAGCTAACCAATTGTGATTTTGATAATTTTGCGCAATATTTGGAAAAACACTTGAAACTAATTCTTGTTTTGTGTGTGCGAAATTACAAAAATTATCTGCCAAAGTGATTAAGCCAGTAGCAGCATCAATAGGAATTTGTCCATTTCCTATCTTCAGAAGTTGTCTTGAAAATTCGTCAGCCGATGCATAATTTTGCAAATAAACTCGCAGATTTGTTTTCAAAGTCAAAGTTTTTACGTGCCTCCATAAATGGGATGTCTTTAAACATGCTTTTAATTCATCTGAAATTTTTCGGTCAGTACCGACAACTCTCTCCCTACCTCAGAAAACCCATTTCTGGTTTGCCTAAACAACTTAAAGAGATCAACTTCGGTTGACCTGCACTTTAAGCAAGACCAGCGAAGACCTTTGCCATCATTAATAGCGTCCAGAATTCTTCCTGTCAAACCAGCACATTTTAGATGGCAAATACCATCACAGAGCCCGCACGATAAGTAGCGTTCAGATTCGCTTTTAATTTGGCAGTTATCAAGATCACACTTCATATTGAAAGATTTAATAACACTTATGTTAATAAAAAGACAAGCCAAATAAGTTTAACACAACACACACAACAATTTAGGAGCTGATGTATTTAGCTTAAAATATATGTACCGAACAGTTTGAGTATCACTGTATTGTGACACTTAATAAACGCAGCGCAAACAGCTGTGACAAGAAATACTAATTACACACATATATGCTACCAGCTACACTAACAAAAATTTATTTATACTCACGCCTGGGACTGAAATGAAATGCGAAAGAAGAGAAGAAATAGATAGAGACAAAAAGAAGAAGAAGGCCTGTCCAGTCAGGTGGAGTCTCCCACCCACTTCATCGCAAAAACTTTCATGGAACCTTGGGCACCACTCGTACTCCCTACACTTAGTGATGCCCCCTAAGCCTGACCTATGTCCGTATGTTGGTCGTCAGTCGAGTGAAAGTCCATCAAGTCACCCCGTCATCACTCCCATGTCCCCTCTGTTGCACAAGCACAACACCCACACCAAAGATTTAATACTTAGCCCTCCATTCTACACATATACCATATCCATTTCAACCTTTAAATTTCAGATAGGAATTATACATAATTCTTTATTACACTAATTAACTTTCAATTACAATTCTTTAAAAACTTTCTAAAAAGAAAATCCTAAGACTTACTCTCAATTCAAACCAAAAAAAAATTCAATTTATATTAGGCTCTTGCACAATTAAATAAGAGAAAACAAAAGGTAAGCATAAAAAAATTTTAGAAAAACAAAATATTATTTAACAACGTTTCTATTAAATGCAAATTCAAAGATATTCAAGCTGTCATCAACTTTGGCACGTATTTATCATACTTCATTCATAAAAATGACCACTGTCCTAAGCAAGGCTAACTATTTGTATGTATATATGTAAATACGCGTGTCTAAGTACAAGTGTACATAGGAATTTCAAAAATCCAGAATTAAGAAAAACAAAAACCGGCGGCCTGTGGGAAGAATTTTACATACATATATATTTACATATGCTACCTAAGCTGAGGTTCAATGGAATTTGCCAATTGACACCACCATCACTCACTCGCGATTGCGGGCGCCGAGTAGGTCATTTTTACGGGCACCAATGAAGCGAGATAAAAAAAAAACCAACGAGAAAAAAAAGAAACGCGAACGAACTGCAAACGAAAATGTGCACGCGGGTTTCAATTAAAACTCAAAATATATAGCTAATTTCCGAAGGAAAATTATGTAAATGTGTAAGCAAAAAAAGACTACAAGATCATGCCGAACTTATTCAAATAAAAAAAAACTAGGCGTGCCGATATAAACAAAAAAACTATAAATTTTACGAATACCAACTAAAATAAAACTCTCGCGTAAGGCGGAAACCAATAAAAAAACAAAAACGTGAGTAAAAAACTGAATGCAAGAAAATTCAAGAATTAGCTAGTAAAATATCAAAAAAATTCAAAATTATTCAATAGTATCCGATTAGGTCAATAGGCAAAGTTAATTATAAGTTAAATTCATGGAAAGTTCATACTCGATACTCAAAAAAATGCAAATAAAAAAAACAACTACAACTATAGGTAACACTAATATCTGCTACCTCGGCTGCGCCCGTTGATGTCGGCGTTGGCGTTGGAGTAGCTGGCGCTGAGTTAAGCTGCGGCTCACAGCGCTGTTTTCTCTCGCCACTTAGCTGGACGATCTCAATTTTCTTCGCTACCTGGAAGTCGGTACAGGGTACACAAAAAAACGCAGTCAGATGGGCGAGTGGAAGTGCTCGCAGAGGCACTCTAGTTGTAGCGCTTGTTTCTCCCTAGGCCGTTCTCACAGTGGATGTCATTGTTTCATTCTTCATACATACGCTCGTTCCCATCTGACCACGGTCATTGCCCTCCTATATACTTTCTAAATCTTGCAGCCGTTTCGATGATTCCGTCGTTAACAATGCTCTGCTCCTAGTAAAGGGCTTACGTATACATTTAAAAGTTTTTGCCCCGTTACGTGTTCCTGCCGCAAATCTGAAAAAGGCAACACACATTTAGTATTTTTACACGATAGGCATTTTATTTTATTTTATTATATATATATATTTTTTATTTTTATTTTTTTCTACATTCACGCCAATGCAATTTTATATTCGCATATATTTATGTATGTACAAACGTCGTTTTTGAATATTCTAGCTGGGTTGCTTAACGATTACCAGCACACCCACACGTACATACGTACATACATGCATCATATTCTTGATATTTAGGTGAACTTCATTTCACTCCAAACAAATTATACTTAAATAGATTAACTTTCTTTTATTTTTAATTCCTTTCCATTTATATTTACTTTAGTATAAGGTTATTTTGAAATATAATTTACTGTTATCTTGTACGACTGCATTTCATTAATTTTATTCTTTTTTTCAAATTAATTTAACTTTCCTTAATCAATTTTTTTAATTTTATTTTGTAAATTTTTCTTCATCTTATTTAATCCATTCTATTTTACAAATTTTACTTTACTTTATTAATTTTATAACAATTATTTTATTTTATTTCATTTTTTGACTTTAATTTAATTTTACAAATTTTACTTAATTTTATTAAATTTTGTAAATTTT
Organism: Rhagoletis zephyria; assembly: GCF_001687245.7. Classification (NCBI taxonomy): domain Eukaryota; kingdom Metazoa; phylum Arthropoda; class Insecta; order Diptera; family Tephritidae; genus Rhagoletis; species Rhagoletis zephyria. The sequence goes on from NW_016157984.1 coordinate 151,747, forward strand.
ATTTTATTTTATGAGATTAACAATAGTAAATTGAAGTCAACTTTTACTTTTATTTATTTAGCCACGTCACCTCTATTATCTATCCACAAATCGTTTTTAACTGCTTCAATATACATATAAAAAATCTTTCCAAATACCCAAATTTTAATTTTCTTCACTTACCTCTTAGCAGGACTTTAAAACGGTGTCAATCCACCTTTTTTTGTTATTTTTATACCGGTATTCAATCCCGGTTAAACGGCACTAAACAAATCTTTATGCACTTATTAAATTTCCAAAAATAGATTTCGCGAACTTTTCACGCACGTTCACAGTCTTTTGAAGCAGACTCACACATTCACGCACAGGTATACGTTTGCACACATCCATACTCATACTTTACTTTTCACACATGTTGCGCAACATGTATGGATACACGGCTGAGGCACATTTAGCGGAGAGTTGCCGGAATTGTTCTTGCAAGCTAAAAGCTCGCGTTACAACAGTGAGTTAGGTATTTGCAAATAATTTTTATTTGCAAATACCTTACGTATAAACGTGGTATCAGATAACTTAGTCAGTTTGCGCGTAGCAACTTGTATATGCCACACATTGATCAGTGGTTCCCGAGGAACCACTTTTTACCACTTCTGAGATTCTTTTTGGGCTTAAATCTAATGGTTGTTCCGAATCAAAATCGGAAGCAACATACTCGACTCCATCGTCTCTTTCCATTCCAAAAATATTGCAATATTTGTAACTATATCCATGCTCTAATTAGCCTTCTCTGCAAGCATACTTACAAGGGAAGTGGGTGTATGTTCAGCGTTAGAACAGAGTTGGGCATCAAATGCGTTCGCCCCGCGCCACCGATCAAATCGGAGCTAGCGAAATGCTCCACGCAAACCACGTTGTTTGGCTCAAACGTGAACCCACAAGCTTTGTTCCAATCAGTCCTTCTCCGTGGCTCCTGTGGAACTTTATTTATTTATTTGATTTAGAGTCTATGATTAGTACAATCTTACAGACTAGAATAACAAAAAAAAACTTAATAAACTGTAACAATGAGATTAACATGTACACAAGGTTGTCTTAAATTCTATCCTATTGGCAAAAATGTTAACATTGTACACTTTGCATAAAGCATTGAAATCACTCATTATCCTTATCATTGGTTCATTTAGAGCATAATTCGTCTTACATAGATCAATCGAAAACATAGCATGTTGGCGTAACATCCTCATTGGAGCATTGAGTTTAATGCGATCTGATAGAGTGGGGCAATCAAAATCAAAATATCATGTAAAAACATCAGACCCGAAGAGTTTGCAAGCTAATCAGCTTGCAGCGGGATATATATGGTGGAGTAGGATTCTCAAACCTAATTTGAGCCAAACCAAATTTTAAAAAACATTTTTATACACGCTCAATCCTGTTATGGTGAACTTCGTAAGAAGGATTCCATATTATAGAGGCATATTCCAGTTTGGACCTGACAAACGCATTATATAAAAGCTTTCTTGTATAGGGATTCTTGAATTGAGCACTGTTTCGCTTAATGAAAGCTAATGAGGAGAACGCTTTGGGAATAATGTAATTGATATATTCGACAAATGTGAACGCTGAATCAAACGCGACACCTAGATCCTTAATTTTGGTACCGAACTTCAGGACAACATTTGAAATAGAGTAAGACGATAGTAAAGGGGAACGAGACTTGCAATAAGTTACAGAACAACATTTATTTGTATTTAGTGTTAATTTATTACGATAACACCACTCACAAAAATTATTAAGCCCGGCTTGAAGGACACCAATATCAGAAGCATTTTCAATTTTTTTTTTTAACTTTCAGGTCATCTGCATATAACAGGTATTCACAATGTTTAAAACAAGCGCTGGATTCATTCTTAAAGAGAACAAAGGGCCCAAAATACTTCCTTGCGGAACTCCCGAGGTCGCAGTATAAGGGAAAGAGGTAATCCCATCGACTACAACTTTAATTACTCTATTGCAAAGATAAGACTTTATCCAGGACAGCAATGCATCGCATCTATTTCCGAGCCATTGCTTCTTTTATTTAATTTATCACTAGCGTCAGGTAATTTTTTGGATGAATGGAAAATCACCTCTGTGTCTCCTATTTTTAAAGCAGGTGACACAAGTGACATTTTGAATTATCGGCCTATTTCTAAGCTTCCTAATATCAATCAATATCCCCCCTCAACGTGGGTTGGTACCAGGGCGCTCAACCGTGACTAGCCTAACCGTTTTTTCAACCTATTGTATATCAGCTTTTGTGGGTACCTACCAGGTTGATACTATATACACTGATATATCTAAAGCTTTTGATCGTGTGTCACATAATTTATTCCTGCAGAAGTTAAAACATTTGGGTATTCACTTAAGGCGGCCAACTAAATGGCGACGTGTATTGAACGTACTTGAAGACCTGCCAGGGTTTTAAGGAGACGGAGGCGATTGCAGCATTAGCCCACCAGCCATTTCTGTGAGGTGTCACCCTCACATACTAAAGTGGCGGAATACTGCTCTCGCCAGCCCAATATCAGACTAATCGTATACATGCTCCAGTATGCCATGAACAGGATCTAACTGGTCTCAATCCTGGGATGCTTTTTGGGGGGCGGCATCTGTTCGCCCGGACACAGGAGATTCATCAAGCATTTCTGATCTTTTAAATCAGGCCCTCGTCTCCTGCCGCTCTTGGTCTGGGACTGCTTATTGGTTATTCGCAGCTAACCTATCGGAGTAGGCCGTTCACGATCCGCCCTGTGTGACCCCGGTAAGGTCCTGAGCTTAGCCCTTACC
>NW_016157984.1:155612-175253 GCF_001687245.7 Rhagoletis zephyria
ATTATTATTTTGGTTTTTTTTTTTTCGTAGGAGAGAGAAATGCTTTATGCACTGGCCGGGGGCGCTAGTCTCTATACTACCTTCCCCGAGTGTGGGACTCCCACCGAAGCGTGTTGGGCTACCCACTAAAACCCAAACTCCCACCGCCCGCGCAAGAATCCCGCATCTGGCACCGCAATTCTGCATGTCTTCGGATGCAGGAGCGCGCTGTTAGAGCCTTGGGGCTGCTCTTTTGTAGGGGCGTTTCATTCGGGTGTCCTCAGTAGACAACCGTCCTCTCGTTTGCAGCGGAGTACGAATTTCACGTATCTCGCAACTGCTTCCCACTTTTCTGTGCTGGAAATCATTATCCCAACTATGTTGTCCGGAGTAATGTCTCCGTGTCTTTCTTCCAACATTCTGCGCGAAATCAAGAAGTGTTCGCAGGTGAAGAATGTGTGGTACACGTTATCTTCGACGTTTCCACAGTAGTGACAGAACGATGAGTCCACCCTTCCCATTCTATGAAGATATTCTCGGAAGTAACCATGACCGGTGAGGAATTGCGTCAGGTAGAAATCGAATTCCCCATGTGGTCCGTTCAGCCATGTTTGAAGGTCGGCTATCAGGGAGTGTGTCCATCGACCTTTTGTGCTCGCGTTCCAGTTTTGTTGCCACTGCTGGATCAGTTGCTCGCGCGCCCTTGCCGCGGCAGCTGCTCGACCTATCTCGGCACTGAGATTGTAAATCTCTTTTCGCTCGTAAGCAAGTAGCTCAATTGGCATGACGCCAGAAATAACTAGAACCGCGTCCGTGGACACTGTACTGTATGCAGAAGCAATGCGTAGTGCCCCTCTGCGCTGTACCGAAGACATTTGAATCCGGTATTTTTTTACTTTCATTGCGTCAGCCCATATTTCTGCCCCGTACAGGAGCACCGATTGGACCGCTGTCATCAGAAGCTTCCTGCGGCATGGCTTCGGGCCGCCCACGTTCGCCATCAGCCGGCTTAGAGCCGCCGTGCTCTGCGCAGCTTTTTCACATACTCCATGGATGTGTTCCCAGAATGTGAGTTTGCTGTCAAGCTTCACCCCTAGGTATTTTGTAGACCTAGAAGTCGTCACGAGTTGAGGTCCGACCATTATATTTATAATTGTTGGGATCCGTTTCCTGGTGAGGAGCACGATCTCCGTTTTGGCTGTAGCCAATTGCAGACCGTGATCGCTCATCCATCCACTGACGTTGTGCATGACCTGGTTTAGCTTGAGCTGTGCTAGCTGGACATTTCTTGCTGTTATGACGGCTGCCACGTCGTCCGCGAAGGCGACAAGGAAGGCGCTCTCCGGCATTTCCGTGCGCAACAGACTGTCATACGTGGCGTTCCAGAGGTCCGGGCCAAGTACAGACCCCTGTGCCGCTCCGCCGGTTATACGTCTCTTTCTCTGACCTTGTGTTGTGTCGTACAAAAGCCAACGGTCTCTGAGGTAGTCCCGGATCATATCTAGCAAGTATGTTGGAACCTTGAATGACCGTTCCAAGGCCTCCAGCATATCGTCCCATCTTGCCGAGTTGAAGGCGTTCTTGACGTCCAGTGTGACTAGCAGCACTATTGGCCGCGCCTGGTGGCAGGCTTCTTCGGCCTTATGTACCGCCTCGACTACTTCGCCAATTGCTCCTATAGTTGAGTGACCCTTCCTGAAGCCATGTTGTCGGGGTGAAAGGCCTCCCTCGCTTTCTATGGCTGACGTCAAGCGTATTTTGAGCAGACTCTCCATCATTTTGCCTGCTGTGTCTAGCATGCAGAGTGGCCGGAAGGATGAAGGAGAGTTTGGGTCCCCTTTCCCTTGGGTATAAGCACCAGTCTCGCCTTCTTCCATTGGCTTGGGAAAACCCAGGCCCTAAGGAAGCTGTTGTACATGTTAAGCAGAAGATCAGGGCTCGTTTCCGCTGCTAACCTGATTGCCTCCGCTGGTATGCCATCTGGGCCTGGAGCCTTGCCGGCTTTCATGCTTCGCAGGGCTAGCTTCAGCTCGTCTGTCGAAAACAGTGGTGCCTCGGCTTGCTCCTCGACGAACACTGTGTCGGCTCTTAGTGGGTGTGTGGGAAATAGCGCATCCACTATATTCGCATCTGTTCGCCCGGACACAGGAGATTCATTAAGCATTTCTGATCTTTTAAATCAGGCCCTCGTCTCCTGCCGCTCTTGGTCTGGGACTGCTTATTGGTTATTCGCAGCTAACCTACCGGAGTAGGCCGTTCACGATCCGCCCTGTGTGACCCCGGTAAGGTCCTGAGCTTAGCCCTTACCATTATTATTATTATCATTATTATTATTATTATTATTATTCTTATTATTATTATAAATTACTATGTACCTAAAGGTTTTATTCTCATTTGTCTGTAAGAAAACATTTTTCTGTAGACCGAATAAATAAATAAATAAATTTAAAAAAACTGCCAAAAAGCAACGCGATTTTCTAGCAACTTTAAACTTGCACTTTGTTATTCTAAATTTGAATGGGCTATAAAACTGCATACTTTCAATTTTTAGTTAGTAATTAGTGTGCAAATTTAAAGAATTTTCCTGAGTTTTGCACAAAGTTTAGAGACTTTATTATTACGTTTTCTGGTGTAAAATGAACTTTATTTTTATAAAAAAATTATCGAAAATAAATTAGCATTAAAAACTTTGCATATATGGCGAAAAATTCACTGTGCCAATACTTCTGTTCGTCACTGTACATGGTTGTACATAAATTAACTTTCTTTCAAAAGAAAATATTTTATGTTGCTAATCAAAATGACATTTATTTCTGAGCATTGATAGAAATTAAATATTTTTTTTTACTTTGCTTTTGTACTGCTCCCTACTTGCTTCTTTGGGGAGCCGCTCACTTTCAGTCCCGTTGGGTAGATACACACATATATACATACATATGCATGTGTGCATGGATATGAAATGCAGACATCCGTTTTATTGAGTTTTCTTCTAAGTAATACATACATCCATACATATTCTTATTCTATTTACATGGGTTTATTGTTGGTTTCTTATTAATATCCTCAAAATCGCGAATCAAAACATTTAAAAGAAATACAAAATTTATATTTATTGTTTTTCTGCTTTTCTTTACTCTCAGTCTTCACCAGACGCCCACTTTTCTCATTAGTCAATCTTATCCCCACTAAGTTCCATTTATTAGGTATAATAAATAAACGCAATCATTATAATAAAATAACACGCAGATACACCATTATTAGGGACACGAATTTCGATACGATACGATACCATATTGATACTTTTGGCATCGATACCGATATTTTCTACTCGATATGTTTAAAACGATATTTTTTGGAATCGAGTACCAGAAACCTAGTATCGTATCGAATGCCATATCGCATTACAAGGATAATGTGATTAAGGCACGGTACATATTAGCGCGATACGATATGCGATGCGATATGCGATACGATACGCGATGCGATATGAAATGCGCGCAGTGCACATTATAGCGATGCGATACGCGATGCGACACGCGATACCAATTTGTGATAGCTACACAAACTTTTGTGCCCTTATAAGCATGTTAATGAGTTAAATAAGTTGCTTCTCAACCGAGTTTAGACCTTTCGAATGATGGGTCTATGTTTATATCTATAAACTTTTAAAAAATTTAAGAGAAAACTATGTTTAATATCGAGTAAAACTGATGTTTATTTTTACAAAGTCGGCTAAAATTAAATCAGATATTCAAATTTGCATGACAAATTATTTCATAATATTGCTTTCACTACAAGGATAAATCGGTGAAAGCTGAATTAAATAAAAAAAAAGGTTAAGCAAAAATTTTTGAGTTGTGTAGCCAAAAATATTCTTTTTCTTATGAAAGGTTGAATAACTTTCCCCCGATTTTTTAAAGTAAAAATAACTATATATTAATTGTTAATTTTACATCAATTCAGGAGTAGTAAGTTGCTTTATAAAATAGTGCGTGAAAATTTCGAAAGCCTACTTTCCCGTGTAAACAGCCAGAAAGTCCTCTTTGCAGATTTGCCGAAATCCTTTTCCGAAATAATAATTGAAAAGTGTAACTGCAACTGAAATTACGAAATCGCTTTCGAGAAATAATTTAACCTTGGTCGTGCTGCACCAGCAATTTTCATTTTTGCTGCAAGTTCTGTCAAACGAATCGAGTGTTGCCGTGTGACGGGGTTTTGGTAAATTTGTATAAAATTATAAAAATGTTAGAAAATATGAAAAATTCGTCTAACTAACTTATTTTACTGACATAGAGTATTTAGGTATTATTGTATTAGACCTTTGACTGTTTTGTGCACATTTTAGCAGGTTTAGTAAATTTTTCAAGTCATTAATTTTCTTATTAACATAAAAGTGTCTGGTAACATAAGTGAAACTGGACTTGTCTGCATTCATCGTGTAAGCAAACAAAAATTAGTATCGAAACGTTTGATTTTCAGAAATAAAAACTACTTTCGAAAGCCAATGTACATGCAATGTGTAGCTGCTCCTGCAATATATTTTGGAAATTCATGTGATTGACAGGCTTTTTAAAAGGGCTTGCACTTGCCATATCTAACAGCTACTTAAGGATTGCATGTGGTGGAATTTGACCTTGCGGCCTCGGTGTTTTAAGTCAACACATCAATCTCTATGTGTAATTATAATAATAGATTGGCCCTTGCACAACATAGGAATGTTTAGCCGAGCTTCTCCTCCGATTTGTCGCGTGTGCCTTGGTGTTGTCCTACAAAGATGGTCACTGAAATTTTACGTCGACTCTGCACGGCGATTGTATTTTTATGAGAAGCTATTGTGAAATACACTAGGAGGTTTGGGCACTTCTAACCACTGCACCTCAGCGGCCTACATACGAGACCTATATTCAGATAAATTTTTTGGGATTTTTGTATCGATATTTGGAATATCGAGTCTTTTTATACCGATGAGTTTATTATCAACACTGGCCTTACCTGCATGGACCATGTGAATTCAACTGTAGGCAAAGTCTATAATACTTTAAGGAATTTACGAATGTCTGCTCTATTCACACCGATAGAAATCAGGCGTAAACTCGCAATCCAACTTATAATGCCAATTATCTATTATTCTGAGGTAGTCTACAGTAGGTTAGATTCCCAATCAGTTCACAAAATAGATGTAGTATTTAACCAGATAACGTGCTATGTGTTTGGGCTAGCAAAATATGAGCATATTTCCGCTTGGAGAACGCGCCTACTTGGCTGCAAAATTTCTGAATATCTTAAAGCTAGAAATTGTATATTCCTTTTTCGTCTCATGGCAGATAAGGCACCCAAATATCTATATGAAAAATTTGTTCCCCAAATACACTCGAGTAAAGGACTTGACTGTTCCTGCAATTATCTCAGCTCTGCACGGCTATTCTTTGCCAATGTTATCCGCATCTGGAACTATATTCCATCCCATATTCGCAGTAGTTTAAACAAAAGCAACTCCAAAAATATTCTGTATGCGTATTTCCGTTAGCTTCACTTCAGTCCCTGCGATGTGCTCTCTATGTACTTGTTTAATTAAGTCTTATTTTAAGTATATGTCCTGGAATTGTAGAACTCACTTAAAAATACTACTTTCTCTGTTAATTATATTATGTGTATAGTTATATAGGTCAAACAGGACGGAAAATAAAAACAAGATTTTGCGAACATATAAGGGACTATAACAAAAACACATAGAAACCGAGTGCAATACCAGAGTCAAATTTTGCTAACCACATGTTTAACAACAAATGTTCACCAACGCAAATACGAAAGTCGGCGAAACTACTGCATGTACAACATAAAGGCCAACGACTAAACGTACTAGAAAATATGGAAATATACAAACTAAAAACCTTCGACGGCAAAATAATAAACGAACAAACAAATACCGCATCGGATGTTATATTCGAACCCTTAAAATTAATTTACGAGAAAAATAAAAATGACAACAAAACAACAGGCATGGACACTCCTAACACACCACAAAGTACCACCAGGACAAAAATCACCGACTTTTACCTACCTGCAGGCAAAAACTATACAGAGACAACATAACGGATGTTAATATTGAGACAGCGAACCTACCAACCTATTACCTGCTTCTGAAATAAAAAAGGACACCATGGCATTTCTAATAATTAATCATCGACGAAAATCACATTACCTAAGATAAATGAACATAAATTAAGGACAAAAACTTGAACCAGACAGAACGAAAAATTACACGGAAGATGGCACAATGCCGAAACCGGTTTGTCTGCAAACCAAACTTGACAAGGGATGACGGAAATTCGTCCAAAATAAATCATCTTACCACCCTGTCGGAAAAATCAACCAACACCAACGCATATTATGTTACTTTTATTTAGTCTTAAGTAATTTTTGCTGTTTTAGTTATATGTATGTACTGTTATGAACTTTTTGTTGCTCTATAAAAGATCTTTCTTTTGATCTTATTGCGCTAATGATTTTATTATTAACTTGAAATGAAATGCAAAAAAAAATATATTAATGGGTACCCGATATTTTTAAATCGATACTTTAAATGAGTACCATATCGATACTTCTGGTTCGATATCGTGTCCCTAACCATTATACTGAAAAGTGCACGCTTGGAATATACTTTAACTACACGTATGCATGTATGTAATTTATAGTTGCGATCCCGTAAGAGTCCGGACTAGTCAGAAATAGTCAGAATCAGTAAGATTTTACTGGAAATCGATCCCGTACTCGGTTCTCTGACTATTGGGAGGACAAAAAAGAGAGTAAATTCCGTTCTCTCTCTGTCATAAGTTACCAGTATTAGTCCGATAATTTTTTGCTGGTAAATTCTGGTAAAAGTGTCAAACGATCAGCTGTAGTGTGTTTGGCAACCAAATTGTAAACAAAAGAAAAGTGCACTCTGCTAATTCATCTTGAAAAGTATTTAATTACTTGTTTAAGTGGATTCTAATGAATTTGAAAGTATTTTTGGTTATTTACATGTGTGAGCTGAGTGTGTTTACATACAAAATAAGCAAAAATTTACAACCAAAATTTGGAGGTTATGTTGAAGTTGACAGAAGTTACCATTTTTTACTAGAAAGCGATCCCGTACTTTTTAATGTTACTCTCTCGCTCTGAGCGAATTTTTATTTTTTGACAGTTTTACTAGTCCGAGTCCGAGGAATACGGGATTGCATCTTATATGTACATACATACATACGTCGGCCGCCGTGGTGTAGTGGTAAGCAGTGCGCGCTTCCACTCCGCAGCACCAGGGTTCAAACCCTGGTCAAAGCAACCTCGCAAAGATATTCATTCATTCATTTCATTCTTTATTTTCTTGTTAAACACAATAGGTTTACATTTTGTTAAAGAAAAAAAAACACACAGAATGCACTTAAATAACCTGAATAAGAAAATAGATAATGGCAAAGATTGTTCAATTTATTAGAACAGTGGTCATGCCATTTCTTCTTATGAAATTAAAAATTGTGGGGCACATAGTGAGAAACACAGCAAAAGTTAAAAACTAAAATTAAAAAAAAAAAATTTTAATGAAATAGAGTTAGTTAAATTAATATAAATTAATCGTAATAGGCAAGTAAATTATAAGTATAAATGTAAAACTGTAGGGGTTATTGTAAGATATTACCAAAGTGGTTAATCCTTATATGATAGGTTGTAGTAAAACTTCAGTTTCATCATGGTTAAAACCTAGAAGCCATAGTTTTACCTCTTTCAAATATATAGTTAATCTTTTATTGAGTTTTATATGTTTTGGAAGAATATTAAATAGCTTGCAAGAAATCGTGGTATAAAAGTTACGAAAATGCGTGGTGCGTGAGGCAGGAGCTGCGACATAACCATTTGAATTACTCCTTAAGCTATAATTAGAGTATATTGGGCTTTGTTGGTAGCCACATCTTATAAAGTATATTTTGAGAACTTTATAATAGTACAAGTTTCTCACAGGAAGAACATTTCACTTTTTAAAAAGATCCATAGAATGTGCTAATCGATTGGCATTACATACTCCTCGAATGAGACACTTTTGTAAAGTTAGTAGCGGGCGTAGCTTGTTAGTGTATGCACCACCCCAACAACTTATCCCATACTGCAACCTAGAGTGAAATAGNTATTTTGAGAACTTTATAATATTATAAGTGTCTCACAGGAAGAACATTTAACTTTTTAAAAAGATCCATAGAATGTGCTAATCGATTGGCATTACATACTCCTCGAATGAGACACTTTTGTAAAGTTAGTAGCGGGCGTAGCTTGTTAGTGTATGCACCACCCCAACAACTTATCCCATACTGCAACCTAGAGTGAAATAGCCCATGGTATACCATTTTTAATATTTTATTAGAACAAAGTTTTTTAAGACGATAGAATGACCGTATCGTTGCCAATAAATAATTTTTGATGGCAGAAATATGCGAGAACCAACTTAAATTTTGATCCACTATAATACCCAGATATTTAAATTCGGCAACAACTTCTACATTGAAACAATTTTTATCACAAGCGACGTTACGATCAAAATTGATTACACTAGTTTGATCAGAACATGTATTATGAAATGACTTATGCCGCAAGCAGTTAGAGCCGTGATTGACAACATTATTGTATGGTACCCTTTTGTTACAAAGACTGAAATACATCAGTTTTGTTTTATTGCTAACTATGAGCTTATGTTTAGCGAACCAAATCCTAAGCAAGTGCACATCATGATTTATGTCTCCAAAAAGGTCTAATGCGTTACTTGAACCATAGGCAATCGCCAAATCATCAGCAAAGGCAGTCACGCTTCCTACGAAAGGCAACGCAAATATTGAATTAATGTAAACTAAGAATAAGATTGGGCCGAGGACTGAACCTTGAGGAANATGCCGCAAGCAGTTAGAACCGTGAAAGATAATATCATTGGCCCGTAGTCATAGTCAAAATAAAGTCGACTTTAAAGTTAGTTGCAGCTTTTTTGACAGATATCCCATTGCAAATTATGTCAAAAAGCTGCAACTAACTTTAAAGTCGACTTTATTTTGACTATGACTACGGGCCAATGTATGGTACCCTTTTGTTACAAAGACTGAAATACATCAGTTTTGTTTTATTGCTAACTATGAGCTTATGTTTAGCGAACCAAANAAATGCGTTACTTGAACCATAGGCAATCGCCAGGTCATCAACAAAAGCAGTCACGCTTCCTACGAAAGGCAACGCAAATATTGAGTTAATGTAAACTAAGAATAAGATTGGGCCGACGACTGAACCTTGAGGAACGCCTAGGTTTATAGATTTGGTTGAACTAAACACATTGTCAATTTTCAAACTTTGCATTCTGTTCGTTAAGTAAGATTTTAACCACATAAGAATGTTCCCACGAAAACCTGCGAGATTCAGTTTGTTTAAAAGAATAGGATGATCAACCATATCAAATGCTTTCGTTACATCAACAAAAAGGCTAGCACAGCTCTTTTTTCATCCATTGCTTTGTAGATAAAGGAGCAAAATTGAAGGAGTGCGTCTTCAGTTGAGAGACCAGTCCTGAAACCGAATTGGCTTGTACTAAAGAAATTAATTTTATGAATATATGCAACAATTCTGCACTTAAAGGCTTTTTCAAATATTTTTGATATAGACGATAGTAGGGAAATAGGCCTGTAGTTATTTTTGTCCTTCGTATTTCCCTTTATAAATAGAGGGGTCACAATAGCTCGTTTTAAATCTTCCGGAAAGACTCCAGTGACAATACTAAGGTTAAAAAAATATTTTAAAATGTACACAATATTGAGTGAAATTTTCTTTAAAGTTAGATTTGATATGCCATCATACCCACTTGAGCTAGAATTTTTCAAGGCTTTTATTAAATTTAGTAACTCTGAGCCAGTTATTGGATCAAAGAAGAAACTGTCTTTGGGGCAGTGAATGTAGACTCAGTATTGGTATAGGTTTGACCAATTTTGGAGAGGAAATCATTGAGCTCAGTAGCAACAAGCGAAGGATCCGAAATATCCACACCGTCGATATTCAAAACAATCGCGTTACTATGACTCTTTTGATTACGACAAATAATATTAATAACTACCCTCCATTCTTTTTTAAGGTCTCCTTGAGCAGCCGCGATCATATTTTGGTAGTACATATCGTGTCTATAGCGAATTTCTTTGTTTACAGTGTAAACTAAGCGGGTTGTACGCTTTTTAAGCTTAACATTTCTTGGGTTTTTGTAGGATATTTTACGCAGTTTGTTCTTAAGTTTAATTTTAGTTATAAGAGTTTGATTAATCCACGGCTTAAGTATAACATTGGATCTTTTTGGAGGCAAAGTAAAACTTGACCTTTCTATGTGAACTTTTAGTCTATTTATAAATAAAGTGTATGCTTTAAAAACTCCTTTCTCAGCGTAAACTATTTCCCAGCTCTCATATTTAAGAGCTTCATTAAGTGTACTAAAATTAATCTTTGTAATGGCCGGTTCGTCGGCCGCTGTGGTGTAGTGGTAAGCAGTGCGCGCTTTCACTCATCAGCACCTGGGTTCCAGCCCTGGTCAAAGCAACATCGCAAAAATATAGAAAAAGGTTTTTTCTTAACAGCGGTCGTCCCTCGGCAGGCAATGGCAAACCTCCATGCCATGAAAAACAGCTTCTCATAAAAATACAATCGCCGTTCGGAGTCGGCGTAAAACTGTAGGTCCCTCCGCTTTGTGTGACAACATCAAGGCGCACGCCACAAATCGGAGGAGAAGCTCGGCCAAACACTAACATATGTGTAAGCGCCAATCTATTATTATTATTATTATTGGCCGGTAATAAGATTCTGTTGTTACTTCGCACATTTTGAAAGTTGTTGAATCGAAGACCAGTAATGCAGTGATCCGAAACGCCAAGATCGAGGTTTATACCGATATGTTCATTATATGATACGTCAGCGAATCGACCAAAAACATGGTCGATACAAGTGCCAGAAGTTGGTCTGGTAGGTTAATTAACAAAAGAGAATAAGCCGTGGCTTGCCATGAGTGTAACGTACGTGTCTAACTCAACTTTGGTACTTAGTAGATCAAGATTAAAGTCGCCTATAATTAATAGATTTTTTCCTTTTTCTGCACCTAAAAAAACTGAAAACTCTTCGTGAAAGAGCTGTACGCACTGCGAGTGAAATCTAGCATGTCATTGTTTATTCTTAAAGCTATTTTTATCACATCAGCGCTTATAAGGCTATATCTTGTAACTTCGCACTCATACGTATTGCGCACGAAAACTCCTACACCACCTGCTGAATATGAGTCATTTGCTTTTGCAAATAAATTGTAGTTAGGAATATGGTAATCATTCTCTTCGTAGGAATAAATCCAAGTTTCCGATAAAAATACAATGTCGGGAAGGTTAGAAAAGAGAAAAGGCTTCTAAGTTGCTAACCAATGAATTAAAATTCTGTCTTAGGCTACGTACATTTTGATGTAAAACTAAAAAGGAATTAGGCTCTGATGCTAGCAAGTGGAAATCGTTAATAACATTTACGGCAGGACTGTTGGTTGAAAGAACTGGGCTCAATACCATTTACTTAAAAGAGGCTTACAGCTATCTACTTATGTTGAGATAGCAGTTAGATCCTCAAAAGTTCTTATATCAACAGCCCTGTCACTTTCAGATTTTTTTATTAGTAGCCTAGAGTTGTTAAACCATAGGTAATTAAAATGCTTTTCTTTTTTCAACTTATTAGCAGCAATAAATAGAGCTTGGTTATAACTAGTTAGGCTATTATTAATATAAATATTTTTAGCATCAGCATCAGAAAAGAGTGAAGTGTTTAATTTTTTCATAGCAGATCGCTTAGCCATCAATACTTTCTTCTTGATGCTGAACGACGCGAATTTTACACGGATCATATTTTTACCATTATTTAAAGCAGCGTCCTTCACCCTAATGCGCTTGATGCTTAAGTTTTCTATTTCATCATCAGGTACCACCACATTTAGTGCAACGTTGAAGATTTTGGTGACATATTCTTTAGCGGATTTAAGATCAACGTTTGGTAACCCTACAATATCAATATTATTCTCTAGTTGTTTCGGTTCTTTCCAGTTTAGTTTGCTTTCCATTTTCGACACCTTTGCCTTCAGTGCTTTATTCTCATCCTTCAGTTCCTATATAAAGGTGAGAAAGTCAATATTTATTTGCTTTAAGTTAAGTATCTCTTCATATAACAGCTGAAGAGTAATTTTGTTTTTGATAACCAACCCCTTGCTCCGCTGCGGTCATTGCATTGCGCTGCTGACATGGTTTCTGACTTGTTGACTGCTCGTCATTTGCTGCATTTCTACGCATATTCGCTTGAGAGCTGCATTGTTTTTTCATAGTAGTTGACACGGGCTGCTGCTGATTTTGTTTTTCTGCTATGACAGATGGCCCTATTGTTGGTTGTTGGTGTATTGTCTTCCTTCGCAAAGCAGTACATTTGGCGCAACGATGTTTTTTGTTATTTGCCTTGAAAAACTCGATGTTAGCTGGCATTATGTTAACACAATTGCAGTGGAAATAGTATTTGCAATCCGAACATTCAATTTTATTCCCACTGGTTCGTTCTATTTTATCTTTGCATACTACACAGTTCATTTTGAAGTTTTGATGCGTTTAAATTAACTCGATATGGAAAATCAAAGTGAGCGCCCCACGATCACTTGTATTTACACTTGATGATATTTATAGAAAAAAGGTTTTTTCTTAACAGCGGTCGTCCCTCGGCAGGCAATGGCAAACCTCCGAGTGTATTTCTGCCATGAAAAACAGCTTCTCATAAAAATACAATCGCCGTTCGGAGTCGGCGTAAAACTGTAGGTCCCTCCGCTTTGTGTGACAACATCAAGGCGCACGCCAGAAATCGGAGGAGAAGCTCGGCCAAACACTAACATATGTGTAAGCGCCAATCTATTATTATTATTACATATATACATATATGTTACCACCATAATTCATATATTTGTGCATATTCCGACATTCCTTCCAACCGAAAAGCATTTGCTTGCATTACTTACATATAATTATGTACATATGTATGTATGCCACGGTGCAGCGAACAAAGGTGGTGCTGTCAGTGGTACCGCTACTTTGATTTTGCCGATTTTGACAGTTGTGATAACTTGTAAATAAACCTTTGCTTACAAATTAGCGACAAAGACAATTTTAATTATAAGTGAAAAATCAGTTTAAATTGTGTTAATTTGCAATTTGTGAGCGGGTTTTGAGTTAAAGACGGCGTAAAAACTATTAGAATGAAGTGCCGCGTGCTAAATTTCGACAGCTGTCAAGAAGCGAGATGCGTAGATGCAAGTGTGGCACTGCGACGAATCGCTGCATTTTGTATACATAGGGCACGTTAAAGCCGTTCTCGAAATGTATCTTTATTANGGTTTTGAGTTAAAGACGGCGTAAAAACTATTATAATGAAGTGCCGCGTGCTAAATTTCGACAGCTGTCAAGAAGCGAGATGCGTAGATGCAAGTGTGGCACTGCGACGAATCGCTGCATTTTGTATACATAGGGCACGTTAAAGCCGTTCTCGAAATGTATCTTTATTATTATATTGACAGCATTTCGTCACAATCATTTTGCTTCTGCTCAAGCATCCTCCTTTAGCACTAAGATGAGATGCTGCCGCAGTTTACTGCATCAGCCTTAATTGCAAAGCAATGGATTGCACTAAAACGTTTGCCGCAGCTTCGATTGCAAATCGATCGAGTGCACTAACGTTCACTATTCTATATTATGTGAAAATGCGATATTTTCGCATTTAGCAAAATTAAACCCCTTTTTCGCTGTAAAGTGAACTGCTTTGGCAGTTTCAATTCGTTTTATTTTCGCTCTATTCTTTGTTTACTTGTGGTACACAAATGTCAACGGCCAGGACGGCGCAATCTTGTATTCTAGCATTCTTGTATGTATGCTGCATGATTCTATAACACAAGGTTCGATAAACTGACAGTTGTCTCTCCGGCACCGCTCCCTTAGCAGTGGCACCATGTTGCTTCTTTGCAAATTTACTTGGAAAAAGTGGCGCTTTGATGTGAAATAGAAGTATAAGCTTTTGTGCAATATGTATATCTGCATATGCATATGAAGTACATTTAACTGATGAAAACATAAATTGTTTTTAAATTTGATGTTTACATAAATCTCATAGTAGTTTTATTCATATATGTAATACTTCTATATTGGCAGTGAATGCAATGAATAACATTTTTATATTTTATGAACTACTAGTGAAGCCGCATGGCGTTTTTATTTAAAATATTTTTTTTATAAAAAAAGGTATTTTTTCCTTTTAAATGTTTTTTCTCAGATTTATACATACGAACTATACAAATTGCATATCAGAAGAAAGCGGGGTTAATCACGTTTGTGGCGATATTAAGTTTTTTTAAATCAGTTCAAACTTGTTTGAAATATAAGATTTTTAATTTTTCGAAGACCCGACCTTTGACCCCTTATAGCACCTGTAACATAGGAAAAGTTATATATCGTTTGAATAAGAGAAAAGGGCGTACCACGACTATGTTTTTACTTTTTTTTTATGTAATACTTCTATATTGGCAGTAACCCCCGCTAGGGCAGGCACCTTGACGTTGGTGCGGGGGCTTAGCTGAACCATCAACCGGGACGCATCAGGGGGTGCTAGCGTGCACGTATCAGCACCTCCCAGGTATGGTACGAGCGCGCTGCACTGCTCTGATGCGGCCCGCTGATGGACAGCGACCAAGAACTGCCACCCCCCCTAATCCAGGGTGTAATGCGACACCGTGCCCATTGGAGGGTTTGCAGCCAGGGGGGTCAACAATCCGGCTGTATTATAACGGCGCCTTCCTGACACCGGGCCGCCTCAGGGAGTAACGGTGGCCTTACCGTGGCAAGGGGCGCTACCACGGCGGACGAGTTGAGATCCCCGGAACCATATTTTGACCGCTGAGCTCGACCTGTCGAGCAAGTGGTCGTAAGAACAAGATGAGCAACAAAAACAACAACAAAAAGAACAAAAATAAGAACACAAAAACCAAACGATGGCTAGACTGCATGAAAGACCTCTCGCCAGAAGAGGCGGCGTTATTTGCCGAGCACGCCCGCGATGACGACGGCCCCTCCTGCAGTAGAAGCAGATTAAGCCGAAAGAGAGGCGGGAAGATGCCCGCCGGTGAAAGCAGGGAACAAAGACCCCAAATAAGCAGCGAGGATGAGAGAGACACGAGCGAGCAACACCCAAAGAGTGCCTATGAGACAGCGACAGACTGGAGAGTGGCCGAGGATAACGTAACTCGCCCCTCCGAACAGCAACCGAGCACATATGCTCACCACAAACGGCATGGGTCCGCCGAGAGAGGCGAAGGAATATGGCTGGAGGGAAGAAAACCCTCGCCAAAACGCGGAAACACTCGCAGGCGCCGGAGGAATGAGTCCGATAGCAGCTCAGGTGATAGCCACACCACTGAATCCCAGCGAAAACGGCCTTCCCACCACCGGGAAGTAGCCCATAGAAAACACGGGATCGGACAAAATGAGCCAGCGACTAACCAACCCCGGCATCACGAGGACTCGCAGAGGAGGCTCGAGGGCAGAACGACCTCGCCTCCCCCCGGCGGACAACAGCAGGAGATACAACACCTGGGACTTGAGGGCAGAATGACCTAGTCTCATCGCGACGACCAGCATAGAGCTGATCCACGCAGGAGGCTGGAGGGTGAACAAACCTCGTCTGCAGACGCTGCACGGAGACAAGAGCCCAAACACAGAGGGATGGGGGGCAGAGGGACCTCACCTCAACACAACCCGCAGAAAGGAAAATCCCAACACATGAGACTTGAGGGCAGTATGACCTTGTCTCACTTCGACCACACGCGCAAGGAAGACACGAGCAGGAGGCTGGAGGGCCGAACGACCTCGCCTCCCATCAACTTTCAGCAAGGAGGGTCCCAACACCTGAGACTCGAGGGCAGGATGACCTCGTCTCACTACGACCAAACGCGAAGGGAATATACGAGCAGGAGGCTAGAGGGCAGAATGACCTCGCCCCCGGGCTCCCACTATCACTCTGACCCAACGACAAGGACATCGCAACCAGAGCGACGCGACCGCAGACACCCGAATGCTGACTCGGACAGCAGCTCAGATGGGCAATGGACCATCGCGACGAATCGCAAGCGTCATCATTACGTGCCCGAGGGAAACACAACCTTGCCACACTACACCCAGGGGAAGGAAGGGCTGGAGGGCAACACGACCTCGCCTGTGCGACAGCACCGACCACAACATATGGTCCACGGCAGGGCCGAGGATAGAGAAGCCATGCCACCCCATGCAAAAGATCAACGGCATGTGAAGAGCAGGACAGCCACAAACAGGTTCGAGGGCCGTATGACCTCACCCCAACGCGCATACCACCGTATGGACGGCAGAGCTGGGCTTGAGGGCCGCAAAACCTCGCCCTCTCGCAACAAGCAAGGTCCGAAAGAGAAGGGAAGGCTCGAGGGTCGGAGAACCTCGCCTACCCAATACACCGATAAAGATGTGAGCAGCATGGCCCCTGGAGATGACCGAAGAGCCCCCAGACCTAGGCGCGGACCTCCGGTGCTTAGAAAGAGGTCTGAGTCCTGACACGGCACGCAACGAGGCGGTGAAGACAGATGGGAAAAGAGTTCCTGCTGTCAAGCGCAACACCAGCCAGCGCACACCGGTAAACCAGCAGCCAGCTAAACGTCCAAGAGCTCACCGGCCGAGTTCGCCCACTAAAAATAGGGCCCAGGCAAGTAGCCAGAGACACGTGCATGAAAAGGACAGGCATAACCAGCAATCGAGCTACGCGGATGCGATGAGAGCAACCCGAATAGCGGTGTTACCACAGGAGTACCCCGCCATGTCTCTCACCCCGGAGCAACTGACGACTCTGCAGGACACCATAATGGATGAAGTTCTGAGGGGGTGGACTCGACCACTTGCCTTCACGGGAGTCTACTTCAGGCCAGGCATGTTATTAGTGGACTGCAGGGACGAAGGAACTGCCGAATGGCTGCGACGCACTGTACCCACGCTCAAAGGCTGGAGAGGACCAGAACTGTACACGAGGAGTGGAGATGTCATTCCACCGACGCACAATGTCACGATCTTCCTCCCGTAGAGCATAGACAGGGGCCAGGAATATGCACTAGGCCTCCTTCGAGCACAAAACGAGAGCCTGAACACATCCCTCTGGAGGGTAATGGAGGCCAAGGTCGAGGACAGCTACTTAAGGCTTAATGTGGCTGTTGACGAAGAGTCATTCAGTAGCATGAGAAGGCAGAACTTCAGGCTGAACTTCAGATACGGCAACGTCCTAGTGAAGCCTTGGAAGCAGTGAGCTCCTGGAGACGCACAGACGGCATCAACAGGTGAGGAAACAGTTGACGAAGAAATGGCCGTGGACGAGCACCGCGTAGAAGGGCCCACGACCTCCGCGGCTGCTGCGGCGTTGATTAGAGCAACAAATGCAATAGATACCGTTGTTGGTGAACACCGCGTAGAAGGGCCTACGACCTCCGCGGCTGTTTCTGAGACAACAGAGCCACCCGTACGGATAACGACCCAAGAAGTACCCTCCACCAGAGAGTTGGAGGAGCTATCAGAGGGCCTGAACCTTCGCAGTCCAGGCAGAGAACCGGAGGACCTAACGCTCTCAGAAGTTGATGAGCCAAGGGTCCAGAGGACAAAATGACCACGCCACAAATCAAAATTGCGCAGATCAACCTGCACCACGCGATAGCAGCATCAGCTGTTATTGCAAATAAATGCACAACGGAGGATCTGGGCATCGTACTTGTGCAAGAGCCGTGGGTATACAAAGGTCAGGTGAGGGGCCTGACGGGGAGATCGACAAAGGTAATCTGGGATCTATCATGCGATAACCCAAGAGCTTGTGTAATGCTAAAATAGGAAATTAACTATTTCTGCATTTCAGAGTTTATGACTAGAGACCTGGTGGCAATCCAGATAATGACGGATCTGTGCGGGAGATCAAGAGCGATAATAGTCGCATCGGCCTACTTTGCAGGCGATTCCGCCATACCACCGGAGGAAATTAAAAGACTGGTAGAGTACAGCCAAAAGAGATGCCTCCCATTGGTCATTGGGTGCGATGCCAACGCGCACAGTGTGCAGTGGGGCAGCACTGACACCAACAGAATAGGTGAGAGATTACTAGAATTTTTACTAAGTAAAGACCTTAGCATCTTTAATGTGGGTAGCAAGCCTACGTTTGTAACTAGGGTAAGAGAGGAAGTTCTAGATATTACTCTCGGGAACAGCTGGGCTGATGATTTGATCTCGGACTGGAGAGTCTCTTCGGTGCCCTCGATGTCGGATCATAGAATCATACAGTTCTCCCTTGAGGCCACTATGAACAGAGGTACACCCAGTAGGAATCCTAGGAAGACTGACTGGGTTAGTTATCATGACTTTTTAGAAACCAATCTAAGCACCATAAAGTTAGAGAACAGGGCGAAACGATGGGTGGAACTGGAGGCAAAGTTTGGCAGCCTAAACGAGGCAATAAGCAATGCTTATGTATCGAGCTGCCGACTAGCAGAACCAAGGGGTCAAAAACGTAACCCATGGTGGAACTCCAAACTCTCAGGCCGCCGGAAAGAGGTCAGGAAACTCTTCAACCGGGCAAAACGGACTGGGAACTGGGACGACTACTCGTCAGCCCTAACCACCTACAACAAAGAGATCCGCGAAGCCAAGAGAAATTGTTTCAGGAGATTCTGTGAAGGCATCAGCTCCACTCCGGAAGCGGCCAGATTACACAGAGCATTAGCTAGAGGCACAGTTGAAAGCCATATGGCAATAAAACAACCAGATGGAAGCTACACCCGAAGTGAGGAGGAGAGGGCTCTGGCTCTACTAACAAACCACTTCCCAGGAGCATTGCCTCCAGTAGCAGTAGATAGCGACGTTTCCTATAGACCCGCTGCGGAGGACTGGGGGACAGCAAGGCGTCTGTTCACCCGGTCAACTGTGCGATGGGCTATTAACTCGTTCGAGCCCTACAAGACCCCTGGGGTAGACGGTCTATGGCCGATTCTACTCCAGAAAGAACTGGATCTCCTAACCCCGATTCTAAGCAATGTTATGCGGGAAAGTCTGGCACTGGCATATCTCCTACAACTGTGGAGAAGGGCCAATGTCAAATTTATACCCAAAATTGGCAAAAAAGACTACTCAGAGGCGAAATCCTTTCGCCCGATCAGCCTAACATCGTTTGCTCTAAAGGCGATGGAGAAAATCCTAGACAACCACATCAGAACCACCACCCTGGTTTCGCTACCGTTACACCATGGGCAACATGCCTATCGGGCCGGTAGGTCAACGGACACTGCGCTGTTCCAGTTGTCAACTACCATACGGAATGCAATTGAGGGGGGTGAGGTCGCGCTTTGCGCATTCTTAGACATTGAAGGNGGCAAAAAAGACTACTCAGAGGCGAAATCCTTTCGCCCGATCAGCCTAACATCGTTTGCTCTAAAGGCGATGGAGAAAATCCCAGACAACCACATCAGAACCACCACCCTGGTGTCGCTACCGTTACACCATGGGCAACATGCCTATCGGG
>NW_016157985.1:0-24040 GCF_001687245.7 Rhagoletis zephyria
CCCGTTATTTACTTAGAAAATGTATTAAAGAAAAATCTAAAAACCCAACTAGTATATAGTTACACTACTTTAGATCTATTTTAACAATAATACTAAACTTTTTGATGAATTTGAGGCCACTGAACCAGAATATGAATCCAATTAATTAAAAATAATAATAGTTTTCGAGATATGAGCAAAACCACGTTTTCTAGGACTTTTCGGTCCTGTTGCTGGAAATCTGCGGGAATGTAAGGCGAACCCAACTATGTCATGTAATTCGGAATAAACATTTGTTTTCCTTTACATTGGTNAGTAAGTCTATTCATGATGAAATGTCAAAGCATACTGAGCATCTTTCTCTTTGACACCATGTCTGAAATCCCACGTGATCTGTCAAATACTAATGCATGAAAATCCTAACCTCAAAAAAATCACCCGTTATTTACTTAGAAAATGTATTAAAGAAAAATCTAAAAACCCAACTAGTATATAGTTACACTACTTTAGATCTATTTTAACAATAATACTAAACTTTTTGATGAATTTGAGGCCACTGAACCAGAATATGAATCCAATTAATTAAAAATAATAATAGTTTTCGAGATATGAGCAAAACCACGTTTTCTAGGACTTTTCGGTCCTGTTGCTGGAAATCTGCGGGAATGTAAGGCGAACCCAACTATGTCATGTAATTCGGAATAAACATTTGTTTTCCTTTACATTGGTGTTATATAAGTGATGATTAAAGAAACAATTTTGGGTATACAAGCTTTTAAATTTAGATAAACGCCAATTTAGATAAATGTACGATATTTCAGTAAATATTGTATCCAAATTGTTGAAAATTGGTATTTCGCATACGTAAAATTTTGGAACAAATGAGGATTATTATGAAATTTTTGGAAAATGGGAGTGGCCACGCCCACTTATGATGAAATACTGTATCTCAGTATCCGCTTCACCAATCCGTACCAAACTCGGTATGAGCCTAACATATCTGCAAACAAATCCTTGAAATCGGGCGATAACCAGGCCCACTTTCCATATAACGGTAATTTACAGAAACACGAAAACTGCGCTAAATCAGTAACTACTGAAGCTAATTCACTCAAAATCGATTCTTGGAATAACCTCTTATCATTAAATTAGATTATTATAATTTTTTGGTTAATGGGCGTGGCACCGCCCACTTATGACCACAAATGTATATCTCGGTAACCGATTTATCAGTTTGTACCAAACTCGCTGGACTGGCACCAGGGTATGGAAAAGCAATACGTTGAAAATACTTCAGTAATTGAGGACGCTAATTTACTCCAAGTTAATACTTACAACATTCTCTTAACTATAAATAAGACTGTTATATTACTGTTATTATTCAAAAATGTAGTTTTATTACATTTTCTTACCTATACTGTGATAGTACATATTTGAATTTTCTAATTATCTAAATTAAAATTGAATTTGATTTTTTAAACCTATGAGGTTGCTTAGAGATAAAACCCCTTCAAACCCATTTCCATTGAACGTGTTAATGTTTTAAGTTAGATATAAACCTTCTCCTCGCCGAGGCGAACACGTTAATATGCGTTTTCCTACAATCGGACCACGGCAACATGGAGTCTATCGATGTCAAACGTTAAGCAACTTTATTTTCTTTGTTTTGATGGAGAATTGGACGTCCTCCCCTTATATTTACTTGATTTTAAACAATTACAATTCTATATGTCAAAACACGTATTTTCTAAACATTTCGAGTTGAAATATTCATAAAAATAATTTTGACCGCATAAATCGGCCAAATACCCCCATGTGCAGCGATCACTTTGGGAGTGACATAGCCCGCCGATTGTAAAACGGGACACGCCACTGAACTATTTTTTTGGTTACTGAGAAGCTACCCGCAGGTAATGTAAAATTTACTTTATGGGACTAAATGGCTGGTCAACGTTTATTCTAACTACAAAAAATCAGATTTCAGATTTTCGTAATTTTGCTCGTCTTATTTCTATTCCCAATACGATTAATTTTTCATAAATTAAAAATGTATGCACATATTTATTTATACCATAAAGATACGGTCAATTAATATGATTTATTTCCACATTTGTGCGATAACAATTCCCTATAGATTTTAAGCCACACATTTTATGCCTTCTTTAGTTGTCTCCTGAAGTATTGTTCGTTGCTTTTGTTTAATTGCTTGATTTTTCAATCTTAAAACGTGGATGCAGTGTTTTTCTTTTTATTTAATTGGAACTGTTCGAGTGACCCCGTTTGCCAAATTGTCAGGCGGTAAATTTATGTTTTTACCCAGCGCAAGCCATTAAAATGTTTAACAATTGCCACAGCTTTGGCAAATGTGACCGGCTACAAGCAACATAACAGAGCTCACGCAAAGAAACGTGCAACAACAACGCCGAAATACTAAATTTGTTTGTTTACTAGTAGCTATGTGGTAATATGAGTTAGAAGCGTGTAGCTCAAGCTGTGAAAATGTCAGTAGCCTAAAGTTAGTGGAATTGAAATTTCCCACCATGGCAGGTTTTTTTTTACAAAATATATTCTTGCAATATATATTGGATTTAATAAGCGTTTAAGTTAGAACCGGAGTCCCCGTCCCCCAATTGTTTAACTATTGAGTAAATTAAAGTTTCGTTTGTTCCCTTAGCTGGTCTAATCGTTTGCTCTTTACTGATTCTTTAGCAGGAGAACTCTGCTCGATCCCGAAATTATTTACGTAAAACAGAGATAACTACGAAACGAGCTTTTTTCGATGTGTAAACATCTTAGTCGGTATGAGTATAATTTGCGTTAACCCAGCAGAAAATCTTAATTGCTTGTTGTGCGTACAAATGAACATTTCTTGACTAGTTTAGGGCTATAGTTCAGGACCATTTCGAAAGTTGTTCGTGATAGTTTCAGCACCGATTCGGAACCTTTTCAGAACCATTTCAGCCATTTTAAACTAGTTCAGCACTGTTTTCGGTACATTTTGGGATTAGTTGGGGTTAATTTTGGAACGAGTAAGGTACCACTTCGCGCCCGTTCCAAGACTAGTGTGAGATCATTTCGGGACAAATTGACGACTTTACAGAACCACGCTAAAACCACTTCAGAACAAAGTTTTGGCCTAGTCCGGGATCATTTTGTGGTAGTTCGAAACTAGTCACGAATTTATCTGAAATTAAGTAGTCTACAATTATTTCCGAACTGGTTATGAAAAAAAGTGTACTGGTCCCGACAAAATAAGTAAAAATAAATCAAATCAATGTTTAGTTTCTAAGCTAACCTATTTTCATATGTAACTAATGGCCTAATGCATGCCAATGCGTACACAGATATTTACACATCTACCTGGCACTCAAGCCTCTACATAAGCAAGACTAGGGGCTGGTTTCTTTATGGTATGGTTTTTATTCTTTATTTAAAAGTTAGCCTCCTTTTTACACAGCTTATTCTTGACTAAGTCTAAAAAATTGTTAAGTTGAGTTGTAGAAGCTAGCCCAAGGGCTTTTTCATCTATTTAAAAACTATACGATTTTCGAACAATTCAACGCAGATTGTTTGTTGTCAATGAGACCAGGACATGTAAAGTTGTGATATATGTCATATATAGTCAGATGTTTAGGCCATACGAAGCAACCAGTCAACAATTCCACAAGTCGTCTTTAGTCCCATCTGCTGAATGAATATTTAAATAATATTTAAAATTAGTTCAACATGAGTCTTTCCACCTGTCGTCCATCGATGCCCCCTAGCCACCTCAGAACAAAATATTCACCACTTTTACACCGATGGCCGAAAGTTAAAACTGGTTGTGGGCCAAGGAATACCTGGTCTGGGTTTGAGAGTTGAGAGTTTCAGGAGAAATAAATTTGTTATATCCGCTAACACCATTCAGTTTATTTCCGAACTAGTAGTCAATGGCCTTTTGTATTGTAAATACCTCAACTTGGACTTGTAAGCATATTCTCCAAGGTAAAAATGGAGCCTGCTATATTATAATGGAAATAGATTCCTGATCCTGATACAGTTTCTGTTAATGGGGACATCACCGAAGTTTGAAAAATGTTGGGCTTAAGTCAGTACTCGGAATGGTAATGTTGGCGTATGATTTTATGGCATTCATAAGATACATGTCTAGATCTTTGGGATCAGAAATCTACATTAATTTAAATATTTTAATCTGGCAGGTGATCTTCAAGACGATTGGTCCTTTAAAAATTGGAGTTCACATATCCCCGCTATTAACCAAAATTCTGCTCCACCATGGCCCTAAGGTATAACTGACAATGGGTTTGATCATAAGATTTTAGACCCAGCTGATGGCTCTTGAAGACACACCCCACATTTTGCCAAAGTACTATTTACATTACTCCCTTTGGAAGAAATCTGAACTGCGACTCATTTAAGTGCTATTAAGTAATACGCCCCGTGAAAAAATTATAAACGCACAATTTTTTAATTTAATTTTAGCGATTATAACAAGATATATAAAAAAAAAACTATAAAACCAAGTTTCAAACTTTGTTGTTTTGTTGGATTCCGTAGATTTTGATTATACGGTTTTCCATAACGAGCGTAATGTGATTGGGTTAGGTTATAGTGGTTGCCCAAGGCAAGGGACGCACTTGGACAATTGTCCTCTTTGATACCACGAAAATTGAAGGAAGACCATTAATTTAGTCGGTAAAACGTTGCGAGCCGATGCTTGATAACTCCTTGCGAAGGCTGAGCAGTCTAATAGAAAGTATTGAGATGGCATCATCTTTCCTTTGACAGCTGATACAAAAGGATCAGTTGAGATTCCTAGTCTTACCAATCGCACAATTGCCTATCAGAACCCTTACCACCACCGAGGGGTGAGGCTTTGCAAGCATAACAAGCTCCTTTGATCACCCCCGATCCACCCCAGACCAGACGGATCTGGAAATTGCGTTTGACTTAGTGTAAGCTTAGCGCTCGGTCAGCTTACACGCAGAAATGTCCATAGGTGCTCTATATCTGGTAATATTGTATGTTGCCTTTCCTTTCCAGGTCATCTGCCACACAGTTTCTCGCCACTTCACTGTGGCGCAGCGCTCAAATTAGCCTATTACTACGACGCGAATCATAGAGATGTCAGACATTTTCTTTACAGATTTCGAGTTCACCATCGTAGCGTTCAGAGCCCTAATGGCCGCCTGACTATCAGCTTAAGTCCCGGCGGAGAACACCTACACCAACCCTGCCTTCGGCCCTGGGAAAAGCAGGAGTTAACCCTTCTAAAACCGAACTTGTCTTGTTCACAAGAAAACCAATATTCTGGAATTTCAGTTACTAAACCTGGACCGGACTAGGCTGAACCTTTGTCTAAACCTTTTCTCCGGTATTATACTTGACTCCAAACTTAAGCGGGGCGGAACGTAGAAGAAAGAGCAATGGAGGCTATATCAGCGTACTAAACCTGTTAAAAGGATTTCGGTAGAAACTGGTAGCGGAAACCTCATATCATTCACGGTATGTACACCACAATCATCTGACCAATTTTAACTTATAGAGTGCTGGTTTCGTGGAAAGCACTGGATAAAAACAGCAATCAGAGACTAATTGAAAGAGTTCAGAGACTCACAAGCCACGGTACACCAGGCGCTGTGAGAAGCGCACCACAAGCAAAGCTCAACATGATCTTTCTCTTGAAGCCACCGAAAGTATTCGTAACGGGTGCAGTCGCAAAGCTGAGGGAATCAAAATTGTGGAAGCATACCAACTACGGGCACGCCGGCCGACTTAGATTTCGAAACTGAGAATCTCACGTCAGCATGGGATTTTAGTTTTAAGATTCCTATACACTTTTCAACCCGGGATGATTGGAAAATGAGTTGGCTCAGGTCTGTACTGCAAGGAGCTTCAAATAAGGGAAACATATCGCCTGCCTGATAACTTGAGTGTCTCATTTCAGACGGAGATATTTGCCATAGAGAAGGCGGCTTGTATCGTACGGGATAGTAAGTCACTGTCAGGGACGTCACTATATTTGTTCACAGCCAGGCGGCATTGAAATCATTAGACTCCAAGGAAGTGAAATCGAAAGCAGCTCAGAAATGACGTGTACCGCTGGCTTCATTGAGTCACGTCAAAACCTCTCTCTGGCGAGGTTCTGGACATAGCAATATAGAAGGGAACGAAATAGCCGACGAGATGGCTAGACACAGCTCGGAAATTTAAATTACCAAAGGGATAACTCCCTACTGCCAACGATTTATTTTCTGCTAAAGTGGGTTGAAAATATACCACAGCCGTAACCAGTGACCTACAGATCAATCGCGAAGACTGTGAGATCTCAAGATCATTGTACCCACGACTCTGTAAGCATCGTACCTACTAAGGAATTATTGACACTAAATAAATTTGCAGTAAGGGCTCTTACCGGTATCATCACCTCTCCTACGAACAAAAAAAAAAGGCTCTTACCGGTATCATCAACGGGTGCTGTGATAAAGCACCAATGCTCTATCGATGTCGTATACCTACAAACTCCGTCTGCAGAAGTTGTTGGGATGAGGATGAAGAGCAATCAATTCACCACTTCTTATGTCAATACCCAACGCTCCATACAAGGCATCTCAAGCAAGCGGAGGCACAAATATTGGACCTCCACGGCCTCATGCGGTATAAAAATGGTTTAAAAGCCTCTATACTAACAGCATGGATTAACCTCAATTTGAAGGATATGCCTCCTCCTGTCAGTCATAGAGGGCAAATCTGCTTCCGAGTGGAAGTATGAGTCATTCGTATTCGCCTTCCTAACCTAACATAACTGTGCCTCCAAGTTGCATGCAATAGCAGTGTAGGTGGCTCTTTAATGCCCCGCTATTTCCAATTGGAGAGACCCGCTCTAGACTTTCCAGTTGCTTATCAAGAATAGCCTTCTTTATTGAGTTTCATCACACTAAGGCTCCCTAAAATGAGGTAGGCTCAGCTATGGTTTCAGGGAGCCAACGAATTACTTTGGTTGAAATAACGATAGCTCCCCTGCAGCAATACAAGGAAACCGACGTCTTTCTTGCCCTTTCCTTTCCGCTACAAATTTCTAGGTCCATGTCAGAGAGCTGCAGACAGACACTCCCGCAAAAAGCGCATCTAGAAATCATCCCTTAACCGAGAGAGCTACATCATCTGCATAGGCGATCACCCGAGAGTCCACTTTTTCCAGTTCCTCTAAAAGGTGGCAGTCGAGAGCAGGGGAGAGAGAACACCACCTTGCAGAGTACCCCAATTCACTCTGCGCTGAGTGCAGGCATTCCCCCACTCAATTCACGTCAAATGCCTCAAGCGCGCTAAGCGGTACAAAACAAGCTAGTTTTCGGCTAACTGGAATCAGACAAAAAATTAGAACAACAATTTGAAAAATATGATTTTTCCAGATTTTTGTACCGGCTATCCAAAAAAAAAGTTAAAAAAAAAGGTTGTGTTATAAATTTAATTTTTTGTTTGCTTTAATATAGTAGGTATTATAGATGAATATCTAAGGAAATATTTTTGAAAGTTTCAGATTCAAACATCAAGTAGCTCCAAAGTTATAACATTATTCAAGTGACGCACACGTTTGGCAGTTTAGCGCACTCTAAAGTGCTTTATAACTCAGAAAAATCAAAAAAGTCGCTTTTTTAGTCATGATTTCTATGTAAATAGACCTCATCAATTTAGGTGTCTAAAAACAAAACTATAAATTACCATTATTGAGAAAAATTACAAATAAATTTTCGTTTCGAATTTTCAGCATAAAAATGGTTCCCAATTTTTTGTCTGATTCACAGCTAGTCTTTTCGACTTGCTTGTTTTGCACCGCACGTGATTTGACCCATTCCTCGCTTAAAACTTTCAACCAACCTAATGTGTATACATATAAAAAACTTAAATATTTACGAATAAAAATCTATGCACACATGCATTTTACTTTAAAAAAAAATTCATTGCAATTAAATAGCATTAAAAATCAGAGGTTATTTCTTTTTGCGTAATTAAATGGTGCACCGCGACGCCCACAAATACGTTATTCGTTTACTTGCGGCTACACGCCCATGTCAAAAACTTTGACAGAAATAATCCGCTTTGTGACAGCGCCGCTCGCAGTGGACCAATTTACGCGGGTGATTCGAAATCAAACTACACTGTCGCTACTACGGCTGCTCGCGCTAAAGTCAATCAAGGCAACAGCGGTGAAGCGCAAGGATTTACACAACAGCAGCGCCAGCTTCATCTAGCCATATCCGTCCAACCTGTCAATTCTGTGTCGAAATAATCATGACAACCCGTAGATCATTGCTGAGCGGCGTGCGAAAAACAAACGCACAGTGAATGTTTATTCAAATTCAAGAATGTCTGCAGTTTTCTATGGTCAAACAAACTTGTACTGCAGTGCACCAAATAAATGTAGCATTCTAAAAAACAACAGGTTGTAAATATTTATGTACATATGTACACATGTACCTATGTATGTATGTACATATGTATGTATGTATGTATGTATAAATATGTGCGTACATGAAAAGGCTAAAAATATTTGCACGGCCTACTATCGAATGCGGCTAATCTTAATTTGCGTTAGATACAACTACACGAATGTGACCGTCATATCCTTGAACTGCCTAAGCGCCACAATTCTTAACCACAAAAAATTGCACATTTCAAATTTTGTCATTTCCATAGTGGATATCTGTTGTAAAAGTTGGCGTTAATTAAGGCAACAATTGGGTTAGTAATCATTTAATCAGCTCAATTCGTGCATACTTACACACTTGTGTATGTGTGTATAAGTAATAACAGTAGCGCGGTGAATGCGTAATAAATGTGATTCGGTGCGGCACGACATGGCGTATACGCAACCAACCAATAAATTGTAAAAATGTTTGGCAAATATTTAATGACATGCGCAGCAGCTAAAAATAAGCAGCGCGATTTTATCAATTTGCAAGTTGACAACCATTTAATCAAAATCAGCTTTGATTATTTTTGAAAACATTGTGATAAATATTTTACTAATACTTTTAATAACGCTCATATGTATGTACGCACATACAAATATATCACTTGATGCAATTACATAAGCAAATATTCGTTCAAACATACATATGTACATAACTATGCGTGTATTTTAACACACATACAAATAAACGCATATTGGAACAGAATATGTTACGTCGAAGTGGCTCCATTCACAAAGCTCAATCGACAGCGATATGGCCAATTGGCAGCAGCCAGCAATATGCAGTTAGGCAGTTATGGCCAAAATAGCCAGCGTTGACAGGCAACATAACAAACTGGATCTATCAATTAAAAAGTCAAATTACCCGCTAGGCTATGTATGTATGCATGCTCGTATATTCATATGTATGTGAAAAATCGTGTCAACAGGAGGCGCAACAATAATAAGCAACAACAACTCGCTTAGTTGGTAACCTAATTTCTGATGGCTCCATAGCGGAAAAATGAAGCACAGTTTCGTAATATTTTTTTTCAGTATGCAGTAAAAAATGCTGTATATACACTCCCAGTCATTTGAATAGCACACCATTTCGATCATCAGCATGTATGCATCGCTAAGGGTCTAATTGAAGATATAACAAAAAAATTTAAATAAATTAGAGAGTTGAAAATTGTTTGCAAAATTGCAGTTTAATTATTTTGATAAGATAAAGTAAATATTGCAATATCGCTGTCAAAAGAAAGAAGTTTTAGAAGGTTTACAGCAAAAAATTATTTTATGGAAGGTTGCCACCCATTTGAAAATTTTTATTTGATTTACTTGATAGGATAAATTAAATATTGCAATATTGGTATCAAACTAAAGAGGTTTAGGAAAGTTTGCTGACAAAAATATTTTTGATGAGGGTTGCCACCTGTTTAAAAAATATATACATTAAAAAAATTTATAAAATATATGAAATATTACTCAGCGGGTATCGAACTAAAGAGGTTTTAGAAGGTTTACTGTCGAAAATGATTTTGTAGCGGATTGCTACCTATTTGACAAATTTTATTCAGTTAAAGTGATAAGATAAGGAAAATACTGAATTAATACAACTTTGAAGAAAGTGCACGATATGTAGAATCGAGTTATAAGATTTTATGTAAATCAAATTCCCAGTATTAAATACCTTCGGAAATGTATTAACTAACATATATATTCATAAAAATAAATTATGTTTCATAAATGGAAATTGAAAATTTCCCGTCATAAAGCTCTTCAAATCTCTTTTCTAGTTTTTTACAAAAATGTTGTACATTCTACGTGTAAATCCGATTTTAAAATTTTATACAAATTTAAAAAATATGCCAACAAAGGGGTGCGCTATCCTAATAAGTTAATAATATTTTTGGAAAAATTCAGGGTATGCAGTTTTGTAGCTCAAGCAATTTTAATCGGGAACTGGGCTCGGCATCATTCGAGGTAATAATATTTTTAGAAGATATTTTCGGGTATGTACCCCATACCCTAAATGTTTCTAAAAATATTATTAACTTATTCTCTGCAGGTCATTAGTAGACTGCGGATGTGTATGCAGAAAACGAAGCCTAAAAATATTTACTCCATAACTATATACAAAATGTATACAAACTTATTTATTTTGCTTACAGTTAAGAGGTACATATTTCTGCATACATATATGTATATCCGCAGAGTATTAAACAACCAAAAGGAAAACGGTACATACTGAGGATCAAAAGTGTGTGCTAATCTAATGGCTGGAAGTGTATTCATCTACCCACATTCATATATATTCGTGAAATTCGCCTGCGTGCCAAATGAACTTTTCTTTTAAAATTTGCACTGCTGGAAAATGTATACAAGGATTAAAATTTAAAAACTAATTAGCACAACTAAAGCAAAATCTGTGGAAAATTTACAATAAAATACTTTTTTCGCAAAATCTATAAAGGAACCTTTTATTTCTCAAAAAAAACCTGGGTAACAGTTATTCGTCGCCACGCTGTATATTGCATAATACCTAAGTCCTAAGTGGCAGCTTTATTATAAACGCCTTATTCATTTTCTTTCAATTTAAATTTTGAAAACTAAAAATCCTAGAGATTATTTGCTCTACACTTGGCATCTTTCCCCGTTAACATTTAAATAATTCCAACACATTAGGGTGGACCGAATTCAATCTGTCGGACGGAAAATGTTGGAAAAATGGTAGGCTTGCCAAGTTATGAAACAAAAAGTAATATTTAAGAAGGCCCTTTTATGAACACGTCTTTACTTCAGGAGGACCCAACATTGGTTTTATTTGTCGAAAAAATTCAAAAAAAAATCATCAGTAAGCCCTTATATGAAACAAAAACAGTTCATAGTCCGGTCAAATTAGACCAAAAATAGGAGTGAATTTACAATAATTCCCAGCCAGCTGAAAATTGGTAGGATTGTTCAAAACACCATCATAAATGAAATGTAGAAAGTCCTCATCGATCCGATACCTGAAAAAAAAAGTTACTCGGGCCACGAAAACGGGTTTTTCGCGATTTTCAGCAAAACGGTAAGTTTATCATAAAATTGGTTTAGACAAAAATTGAAGATCAGATATTTATCTATAATCTGTTGCCTTCCATACACACTTAGATAATATACACAATGCCACGCGAATGCAATTCCACTCCCAATTTTCGAGAACCAAAGACTTCGAGCTACCGAACTTAAAATTTCAACAAATAATACTCGTTATAGAGATGCCAAAACTGAATTTAAAACAAATTTTTTTTTGAATCATCCTAGTAATACATATTATAGGTATTTTCACATGCATATGTACATATCTACGTGAGTGTTAGCGCGCCTGCGCCTTCGTTAGTTACCATGATCGTTAAGCGTATATTGATCTGATCTACTTTCTTAAAATTGCTTGCGCACATTACTCGAAACACTCACTCTCACTATCTAGTTATTGTGAAGTCTACGTAAAATAAATAAACATAAAAACATATGTATGTGTATTAGGGTAGTACAGAAACAGTAACGTCGGAATTGTAAGGCTCTCACCCCCTAGGATTGTTCTATTCCGAAAAAAATGTGCCCCTAGGATTTTATTTTGAAATCAAAAAATATTTAGAGGTCGCTCAAAGCGCTCAAAATTTTTCCATGTATTTTTATATTGGGAAAAAACAACTTTTCGTAGAAATGGTATAGAATTCTTTAAAATCAATATTTTTCAAACGGAAAGNTTTGAAATCAAAAAATATTTAGAGGTCGCTCAAAGCGCTCAAAATTTTTCCATGTATTTTTATATTGGGAAAAAACAACTTTTCGTAGAAATGGTATAGAATTCTTTAAAATCAATATTTTTCAAACGGAAAGCTCTGGTTCTCTTCAGGAGACTTTCAGTAATAATACCCAATTGTTTATTTAACAATTTTTTAATACAAACGATTTTTTATTGGTCCCTCCTCCATTGTATTTTCGGGGTTTTTGGCGGACAGATAAATTATAGTTACGATGAAAAAATGATTAAATAAACAATTGGGTATTTTTATTGGGAATATTTTGCAAAGTAACAGAGGTTCTGGATCGAAAAATATTGATTTTTAAGAATTCTATACCATTTCTAGGAAAAGTTTTATTTTTCCCATATAAAAATACATGGAAAACTTTGAGCGCTTTGAGCGACCTCTAAATATTTTTTGATTTCAAAATAAAAACATAGGGTTATACTTTCCGGTATAGAACAATCCTAGGGGGTGAGAGCATAAAAATTCTGACTTTTCTGTTTCTCATGCGTTTTGGACCACCCTAATGTGTATAGTGTGTTAAAAACTGCATATCTATGTAGCTGCCGAGCTAATGGCTTATATTATTGAGGAAAAGTTGTAGTTATTGAGGTGGTCGTGGCCATTACATGATGTATGGAATTCTGCTTTCGTGCATTTGTGTACGTAAACTTTTTTCTTGAAAATAAGATATTTGAAAAATTTTGTCACATCTACGCTATCGATGATTGGTCATCATTTGTTATTTGTCATGCGCGAATATTATTTATGGCTATAAAATTGAATGACTAATGGTCATTTCACATCGTTGCGACAATATTGGTTATACTTATACATATATGAGTAATGGTTTTGAAAACTGTTTTAGTAATTGGAAGACATTTGCATATACTAAACACAAATTTGTTAAGCTCAACGATGAAGTTTGTAAGGAAAATGTAACAAAAATAAATATTGTTGCTTATGTGGTATTCTCATCTCTACCCAGGGCCTTCCAGCAGCAGAATAATTATTCTGCATTCTTGTTTGTGTTTAAAAAATTAACAAAATATAGATCTTCAGCAGGGATCGAACCTGCGTCATTGATGTGCAAAGTCAGAAGCGCTAACCACCGAGCTATGCGCAATTTTACCTAATAAACATTATCGTGGTACAAAGCTCAAAACAATATTAAAAATAAAATGATAATAAGTCAAAATAACATACACTTTCTATTAAAAAGTTTTTAAAGTTTCATAAACCGTATTTTGATTACATATAATTAAAAAGGAATTAAAACCTTTTTTAGGAAAACATTCTACATGCACAAGCCACACACAATCTGTATATGTAGTATTTTTTTTTTTTTGTGGTCCAACAGAAACATTGAAATTTTACTTGGTACCCAATTTTAGTCTTTTATATATACTCAGTGGCGGATTTAAATATTTGCCGCCCCTAGGCAATTCATAACTTGCCGCCCTTTTTTCACGAAAAAAAAAANGATGATTCTCGTTCTCGGGGCAGCGTGTCGGCTGTTTCTTTGCGTCACGCGCAGGCGCGCCGTCAGGTTTCTAAGCCGCGTGAATGAAAGTTAAATGGAAATTTCAACGACTGCTATACTAAGGAAAAATTCGCAGCGTAATTCTAATTTTGAATTGTATTGAATGAGATGAATCATTAATAATATTTTACAGACACAAACACAATTTCAAGTGCAGCTGAATCCAAATAAATTTTTTTCTTTTAATTTAGCTGTCTTAAATTTTGCCGCCCCTTAATTCTGCCGCCCTAGGCTTCAGCCTATGTTGCCTGTACGATAAATCCGCCACTGTATATACTATTTTCTCTAGTTGTAACGAAAATGTTAATATCTCTAGTGTAGAACTCCAAATGTCACTAGTATCGTTCTGCGAAAGTTTTCCAAAAATGTTGTCTTCGCGAAAGGGTTAGTAAAACTAAATACATTCGTTCCAAGAAATTATTACAGTCGCATGTCTATTTTCCTCGATATTTCCGCAAGATTGTGTAAAATTCTATCGCCATTGGGTAAACCACTGTACCAAAATTTCTTTCAAATTTGTAGGCAACTCAAAACTTTTTAAGCACATCATATTCAAGGTTTATACGTAAAGATTTTTATTCAATGCTGTAATCGATTTATCTTCAACTGGCCGTAACTATTTTTTTTTGTTTTGGTCCAAGGAAAACGTGTACCGAATATTTGGACGCAGTTTTGGAATACCCTGAATATAGAAATGAATGTGTATATATGTCTTTTACTGGCCTCGGAAGTGCTCAACCGATGTCTAGACAATTTTTACAGTATAATATTTCGAAAATTGAGCAAAGCCACGCCCCTAGAGATGAGAAAACTTTAATTCGTCCGCAACTATTTGGTGCAAATGAATAATATCTGGACATATGGTCCTATAGATCAAACTGTATACCAGTTTGCAAAAATGGGCGGTGCCACGCCCCATTCAAGAAAAAAAACAAATTCGTTATAACTCTTCAACTATTTGGCGCAGATGTGCAATAGTTGGTACATATAACTTGTAAATTAGGCTTATATATATTATTTTGGAAAAACCGAACCGATTTACTCAAAAAATTCGTATTCGTGGGTTGATTTGCTCAAAATTTGGCACTTAGATAGCCTATTGCCTGGATTAACGCATAGGATACTTTTTCCCCGGTGGGGAGACCGATCTATTCGAAAAAAAAATCGTATTCAGGCTTCGATTTGCTTGAAATTTTGTAGTAACATAACTTATTGTCTGGATTGGCATATCGGACAAAATATCAATAAAGGTCTGACTTGCTTCAAATGTGGTGGTATTTCATGCAGAATAAATGTATCTTACCAAAATCCAGATAATTTCGACAATCAGTTTTTTATTCAAATTTAAATTCAAAAACTGTATATGGTCGCACACAAAGAAGCGGTGAGAGTTAGGTGACATTTTGACCAGTTTCGGTTTTTTTCTTTTGTTTATTTATTGTTTATAGCTTTTTTTATAAATGTCTATCGGCACATAAAATCCACATTCGAAACTACGTACAAAAATTTAAAAAATTTAACAAACTTTAACAATTACACCCAAAACATTAAAACTTTTTATTCAGAAATTTTAGAAAATGCTAGTTATGCAGTTTCATTGCCCATTCAATTTAAGTAGGTAAACGTGAAAAATTAAAGACGCTAGGAAATCGAGTTGATTTTTAATATTGTTTTGGCTGACGGTGCTTGACATTTTCTTCCATATAAAATGCACTATCCTAATATAAAACGTGAGTGAATCGAAACTCTACTTGGCTTCTTATATTTTTTAATAAATAATCTTCAGTATGGACCACACTAAAAGCTCCGTTTCATATAAAAATTCACAGGTGTCCCACCCGTGACGAAGACATTTCGATTTTTTTTTTTATAATAAAGCAATAACTTTTGTGTAAGTACTCGTGGTTCTTTCTTTTTGTGAAATAAATTCGCAGAGTTTCCGTAAAATATATCTGCTTCAAAGAGCAGGTTCTTTTTTTTTTTTGCCCCACCCGTTACAGAAGAAATAACTCAGACTCTTGACATATAAAAGTAAGTTGGAATTTTTTTCGTATTTGGTAATAACTCATATAACTATATAGTGAATTGGGTTCAGCTTTATCAACATGTAGAAACGTTAAGTATTTTATACTTAAATACTGTACAAATGTCCCACCTGTGACGGTGGAATACCCCAGAGATATTTAAATACTATTGGCCTTATAAAAAATATTTAGATTAAAAGACGTTTTCATAAAGTTTTTGAGTTTTGGGTTATAAATTAATTATTTTTATTAAAATATTTCTCTATTTGTGCATTTACTACCAATAACATAGTTGAATTATTACGTACAATTACTTTCGTGTTTG
The DNA here is from genome assembly GCF_001687245.7 of Rhagoletis zephyria. NCBI lineage: Eukaryota > Metazoa > Arthropoda > Insecta > Diptera > Tephritidae > Rhagoletis > Rhagoletis zephyria. The sequence goes on from NW_016157985.1 coordinate 16,121, forward strand.
ATTATATGTAGTATGCATTTTCTTAACCCTTTTGTATAATCATGGGAAATACATCCATATTAATACATTTAAAATACAACTTTGAATTAAACTGTCTCCTATTCGCAACATGCAATTAATTGCAATGCATATTTTAATTTTTATGAAAGACTAAATTTTGGTTTCCGCAGCTTCAAAGGCTTAAGGCCAGTATGCAGCACTCAAGAAAAGCAAAAACTCCATTTAAAATTACGTACAAGAAATGGCTGAGGAAATTTGCTTGTGTAAAATTTTCTTGAGGCAGTACGCTGTTCTTAAGAAATTTGCTACGCTTTCTAACGGGTGATTTTTTTGAGGTTAGGATTTTCATGCATTAGTATTTGACAGATCACGTGGGATTTCAGACATGGTGTCAAAGAGAAAGATGCTCAGTATGCTTTGACATTTCATCATGAATAGACTTACTAACGAGCAACGCTTGCAAATCATTGAATTTTATTACCAAAATCAGTGTTCGGTTCGAAATGTGTTTCGCGCTTTACGTCCGATTTATGGTCTACATAATCGACCAAGTGAGCAAACAATTAATGCGATTGTGACCAAGTTTCGCACTCAGTTTACTTTATTGGACATTAAACCAACCACACGAATGCGTACAGTGCGTACAGAAGAGAATATTGCGTCTGTTTCTGAGAGTGTTGCTGAAGACCGTGAAATGTCGATTCGTCGCCGTTCGCAGCAATTGGGTTTGTGTTATTCGACCACATGGAAGATTTTACGCAAAGATCTTGGTGTAAAACCGTATAAAATACAGCTCGTGCAAGAACTGAAGCCGAACGATCTGCCACAACGTCGAATTTTCAGTGAATGGGCCCTAGAAAAGTTGGCAGAAAATCCGCTTTTTTATCGACAAATTTTGTTCAGCGATGAGGCTCATTTCTGGTTGAATGGCTTCGTAAATAAGCAAAATTGCCGCATTTGGAGTGAAGAGCAACCAGAAGCCGTTCAAGAACTGCCCATGCATCCCGAAAAATGCACTGTTTGGTGTGGTTTGTACGCTGGTGGAATCATTGGACCGTATTTTTTCAAAGATGCTGTTGGACGCAACGTTACGGTGAATGGCGATCGCTATCGTTCGATGCTAACAAACTTTTTGTTGCCAAAAATGGAAGAACTGAACTTGGTTGACATGTGGTTTCAACAAGATGGCGCTACATGCCACACAGCTCGCGATTCTATGGCCATTTTGAGGGAAAACTTCGGAGAACAATTCATCTCAAGAAATGGACCGGTAAGTTGGCCACCAAGATCATGCGATTTGACGCCTTTAGACTATTTTTTGTGGGGCTACGTCAAGTCTAAAGTCTACAGAAATAAGCCAGCAACTATTCCAGCTTTGGAAGACAACATTTCCGAAGAAATTCGGGCTATTCCGGCCGAAATGCTCGAAAAAGTTGCCCAAAATTGGACTTTCCGAATGGACCACCTAAGACGCAGCCGCGGTCAACATTTAAATGAAATTATCTTCAAAAAGTAAATGTCATGGACCAATCTAACGTTTCAAATAAAGAACCGATGAGATTTTGCAAATTTTATGCGTTTTTTTAAAAAAAAAGGTATCAAGCTCGTTATTACGATTTTCTAAATTTCTTTGAGAAAAACGGGTACAAGGCAACTCATGCTTGCAACATAAATATATGCCCGTTGTATTATTTCTTGAGGAAAGAGTGGGGCAACAGGCTGGTGAGCTATCAGGTGTTAAAATTCCTTGGACACACACACTGAATAATGAACATTTTTTTTCTTGACCGTTTTCTTGAGAACTGCATACTGGCCTTTAAGGAAATTTCTACGTATTTTTCTACAGGTTATTCTACGAACTACAAATCACTCTAATAATATTCTTCACTATGCTCCTCATAGCTACCGGCCTCCTTTGACGCCTCTACGGAATGTTCATTATTATCATAATCCTCATGTTCGTCTTCATTGTCATAATTCTCATCTGACTCAGCATTCGTCTCCTTCTGTTTACCTTGACTTTCCTCACCATTATCGTTCTCTTCGTAATCGTCAGTCACCTCGTAATTAACATTTCCTTTATTGCCGCCTTCATAAGTCCCTTTCCCATCATTTGCGTCATCCTCATAGTCCCTGTATATCTGTGGATCTGGGTGTTGCACCTGCTGTTGCACTACATGCGGAAAATACCACGAAGGTGCAGGTGTCGGTTGTGCTGCTACAGATGGGTACGAGACAGGGCTTTGATCGTGAACTGCTGCGTGAAGGCCATTGGTGGTAACCTCAGCCTTAAAGCCATTGATATGATCCGCAGTGTATTTGACTACACGCAAATTGCCATCTGGGTCAACAACACTGTTTGTGAGGTGAATTGTTCAATGTCAAGTACATTTTTTGTGCATTTAGTTTCGTTTTTTTTTGGCAATCGTGAAATGCCAAATGTGCGTGTACCCAGCAGAAAAAATGGAAAATCAAAGAGAAAATCATTTAAGTGTCCGTTTTCAACCAAACGAAAATAAATCAAATTGAGGTGACCAACCACTTGGCTTTGCGCTACTTGCGCGTATACTCACTCACCTGTACGAACCACGCACTGCGTCGCCATCACGCATCTCTTGTCGATTTTGCAAAAGACGCGCCTGAGCATCCTCTACGCCATATGCGAATTCGTAGGCCGGTTTGGCTATGAAGTCGACGCGTGTCCCTCCATCGCCACCGCCACCCAGCCCATCATGAACGATTATCTTGTGCTCGGGGCCAGTGACTGGGCCAGAAAAACGCGTATACGAGTAACCTACTGCTTCACAAACAGGTGCCGTTACAGCCAGCAGCTGTAAGAGTAAAAGGGAGGTAAGGAACGCGCACGGTGGCCACAGTAGGCGCATCAGTAGACGATGTGGCATCACAACAATGCGGAACTGGAAACTCAACATATTCACGCAGTGATCATCTGTTTGCCTCGGTTTACGTGATTGTTGTTGTGGTTGATGTGAATGGTGTTGACAATTAGTCATATCTGCAGTGGTGTGTGATTTAAATGTTGGTGTAGATGCGTGGCACGCGTCTTCGTTGACAGCGGCTATTTGCATTTTGATGTGTGATGCGGAAGAATTTCGGCTACCGTCGCTCCTAATCAGTTTATATTTAACGCCTATTTTAGTTTAGTAGGTATTACGCGTCCATCAGCATAACAATTTTATTTGTAAGTGCTGTTTCTTCACAACTCCACAACTGGCTGGCTTTATCCGCTGTGGCACTTTCTGATCGGAGCTCATTTAAACTAAGCGCGTACTTTCACACTTTTTGCTTATTTATAAGATTTCAGTGGGTTTACTAGGAAATTGTGACAATTTTCATTTGCTTATTGTTTTTATTTTATTTTGCTAATACCACAAGATATTGCAGATAATTGAAATTTCATGCCTCTGTGAATAATATTGGAAGGTTCGATGGTTTTATTCTTCCAGTTTCCAACGTAATTAGTGTGGCAGAAAAAATGTATGACAAAAGGAAATACAAAAATATTGTGTAAACTATACGGAATTCTCTATTTTGCAATTTGAAAAATGAAGTGGTCGTTGAATGTCCGATTACATCGACTTGCTGCACCATTGAGTATATCCACCTCCCATGTGTTACCATGTTTGTGATTTTCCAATGTTAGAATGCGTTAAAATTCCTCTCGGGGACACCAGGATTGAGTTGTACAGGGGTCAAAGTCAAATTAACCGTTAAACCTTCACCAGAACTATTGCGGTCCTTGCTTTACGGCGACCAAAATAAAGAAAATTTTTGATGAATGCCCAAAAGTACAATGATTAGACAGTTAAAGAATTTCGACTCTAATAACTCTGTTTATATTGAATGTCGACCAACGATAATCACCGATATACTACCAACTATACTATAAAGATTCAAGGACTGATTTATTCATTGACAATTCTGGGCTCGAATCGTCACATACGATATCGTTCTACTCGTCACGTAAAAACACATTTATCGGATTATGACATACGTGAACGTACTCTTTGCCCCATTCAGCTTATACTGCCTGACGTATCACGTAATTTTCTTTCGTATCGTTTTCGATCCGTGAACGGATGTGACTATTCAAGCCCTGATATCGAAATTGGTCAGCATTTTACGATTAAACGTGCTATGAAACGCCAGATCAATAAAGAATTGCAAAAACTGCTTCACGTTATTTGAGTTATTTAAGGCGTGAATGGAATACGTGAGCAAATCTAACGAGTTGTTACTTTTTTCGACAAAAACGTTTTTTGGTCGAAAATGGAGGCACACTTATCTTAGACCAGGGATTCCCAAAGTTTACTCACCGCGGCACCCTTGTTGTGCTAAAAAAATTTCGCGGCACCCCTACTCTTCGAATGTCTACCAAAACAAGAAAACACAATGCAAATTTATGCTCCTTTAGCTTTAAATTGTTGTGATGATTCATTATTTCCTTTAAGTTTAAGCTTTGAAAATTTTACCCTGAAATAATTTGACGCTGACTTCACAAAAAGGAGAAGGTTATCAATTCTTCGGAATATTTTTGTATTAAAATTTCTCTTTTTTTATGTATGTTACCGCATAACTTTGGGCCATGTGAACGGATTACTATAATTCTTTCTTGAGAAGAAAGGTGTTATCTCACAGGCGGTCCCATTCTAATTTGGTTTAAATGCGATCATTGGATCATGAAGAGATAACCGATAATCTTATATTTGTATATTAGAATTGAAGTCGGTTTTATTTTTCGCTTAAAAATTATTTGCTTATGTAAGCATTTGTTTAAAATGCACTCACTAGTATTTTTAATGCAATCTTGCCAACAGCAGCAGTGCATACACTTGCATCCAAAACTCTCTTGGCTCCCTTCGTTGTATTGAATATTCAAAGTGCTGCCGTCGCTGATGCCCAGAAGGTTTTCAAATGCTTAATTTGTCATCCCAGTAGGTTTACTCTTCGGGTCACATGAAAACGGGTTTGTTATCCAGCTGTAGACATCCTCAGAGTCCTCAGAGTGAAGTTAACGTTGGTAATGCGCGTTAGAGCTAAGAAAATAACTTCTATAGTCAATTCCAAAAATTCTTTTAATTTTTGGAATTTTATATGGAAATTGTCAGCAAATAAAAAAAAAATCGTTTTCCATTTAAATTAAAATTATTTAAAACGGCTGTTATCAATTTTCTTGGCGTTAACTTCGGAGGTACATACGTTTTTTTGATTTACTTTGTTTACTTATGGGGTAGAAATCCTAAAATATACACTGCCGGAACAGAGTATTGGCACAGCAAATTTTTCACAATATATGCAACAATTTTTATTCTAATATTTTTCCGCCAATTTTGTATAAAAATATGGTTCATTCAACAACAAAAAGCATAAAAATAAAATTCCGAAACTTCCCGTGCGAAACTCGCGAAAATTTAGCAACTTTTCATCAAAATGTTCAACTTTTTAATCAGATTTTTTAGAATTTTTTTGAGTATGCAGTTTTACAGCCCATTAATTTATAATAAAAAAAATGCAAGCTCGGAGTTAATCAAAAATCGCGTTGATTTTTGAGAATTTTTTTTAAGGCGTTTTGCATTTTTTCCATATAAAGTATTTTCGAAAAAAATTGTTTGTATGGAAGAGACTGCGAGAAAAAAATTTACAAAAATAGACAGTAATTCCTAGCTACTTAAAAATGTATTGGGCTACAAATCTGCATACTCGAAAAAATTCAAAAAAAATTGATTAAAAAGTTGAAAATTTTCATGAAAATTTGCTGAATTTTCGCGAGTTTTGCACAAAGTTTAGGGATTTTATTTTCATGTGTTTTGTTGTAGAATGAACTATATTTTTATAAGAAATTAGCGGAACAATATTAGAATGAAAATTGTTCTCCTCACTTCCAACGCATGTACGTATGTGCAAAACGGTGATGAAGTGATTTTGGATGGGAAATCATTTATGCCCATATAGTTGAATCAAATAAACATACTTAGAAGATATCAACCAATACTTCCCATATACCAAACGAAAGGAAAACTCTTGAATTTTTGATTAAAGAAAACAAAAACAAAATCATTCGAGCGGTTTTCGAGCATTTCGGTAATAAAAAAAATTTGCAAATTTTTTCAACATTTATTTGCCTAAATATTTGTTGAATTTATATAAAATCTGTACACGATAATATTTCTATTGCTCCAAGAAATCTATATCCCGATATTGATAGTTATATCTGCAAATCAGAAGCTACTGGAGCACTTTAAAAGCTCAAAATTTACCCTAAAATAGGCCAATGTTAACCATTCTTTTAACAACAAAAACCGAATCGGTTACTTACAAAAATGAATCTATCGGTAGGTTTGGAATTTTATCTTTGAAACGCCACACTTTTCTTTGAAATCGCTTTATTAGATCTCGGGCAATAAGCGTTTTCGTGAAGCTCTAAAATTACAACTACAACATTTCAGCATAGCCTCCATATCGTAAGGTAAGACGATTTCTACGTCAAAAAACGTTAAACTAACAACTGTTCATATACACGTAGCTGTCTATGTAACGTATACGCCCCGTGTATGGTGCACACAGTCAGCTAACACGTTTACTCGCACGCCTTAACATAAAAGTCATTTATACAGTATTCTTCACGAATATATGTACATACATATATGTATATTTATTTATTCATGTATTTAACAATTTCAGAATGAATTTCGAGTATGCCAATAAAAATTGTAAAATTGGAATTTTGTTTCGCAAATCGTCGTCATCTTATAATCAATGTAATTTCTTTCATTTGGTGGCACACTATTTTTATTACTCCAGATTGCTTCATTTAGGCAAAAAGAACATTTTCACCGTTTAATGTTAACATTTTGAGGTATCTTAAACTTTTAAAATGAAAAAATCGCTAAATTGTAAAAATTACAAAATAACTGCGACAGATAATCTGCATGCCGCCATTTATTTTTAATTTAGTGGCACACTCTTGAAACTTCACAGATATACTCTACTTGATGACGACTTTTATTGCCGCTAATATGAACATTCTATTTGAAAACTTCCCACCAAAGTTTTTAATAAAAAACAACTATGATTTTTTCTAGTGACAACGAAAAAATTTTAATTTCGGTACTTCCTTTGTCGGCCGCTGTGGTGTAGTGGTAAGCAGTGCGCGCTTCCACTCCACAACGCCTGGGTTCAAATCCTGGTCAAAGCAACATCGCAAAAATATAGAAAAAAGGTTTTTTCTTAACAGCGGTCGTCCCTCGGCAGGCAATGGCAAACCTCCGAGTGTATTTCTGCCATGAAAAACAGCTTCTCATAAAAATACAATCGCCGTTCGGAGTCGGCGTAAAACTGTAGGTCCCTCCGCTTTGTGTGACNAAAAAAAAAAAAAAAACTTCTTTGCCTCGATAAACGTTTTAAGGCTAAAATTGTTAAAATACTTGATTTATTTTTTATTGTACTTGTTTCTGGAACTCGTTGGAACGTTTTTTTTCTGCCGAAGGAAGGGAGTAACTCTACAACAAAAAAAAAAAGGAACAGTCCAGCGCCTTCGTCTTGGTCTGCAGGCTGTATCGGAGATACAGCCGCTATATTTAAACGTAGAATACGTGGTATGGTTATTGATAACAATATCAATAGAAAAATCGATAAAAATATTGGTAACAAAACCAATAAAAATATCGATAAAAATATCGACAACAAAATCGATAAAAATATCGGTAACAAAGTCGATTATAATATCGATAGCAAAAACGATAAAAATATCGATAACAAAACCGATAAAAATATCGATATCAAAATCGATAAAAATATCGATAACAAAATCGATAAATAATCTATAATAAAATCGATAACAAAATCGATTAAAGTGTCGATAACAAAATCGATAAAAATATCGATCATTATATCGATAAG
>NW_016157985.1:24885-90567 GCF_001687245.7 Rhagoletis zephyria
TTACCGTTGTTTTTACGACAGAAACCGAATTGGTTATTTACAAAAATGAATCTGTCGACAGGTTTGGAATTTTATCTTTGAAACGCCACACTTTTCTTTGAAATCGCTTTATTAGTTCTCGTGCAATAAGCGTTTTTGTGAAGCTCTAAAAATTACAACTACAACATTTGAACATAGCCCCCATACCTTAAGGTAAGACGTATTCTACGTCAAAAAATCTCGTGACATTTGCTCATATGCCTTCCAACGACCACTGAACCGTAGTCAGAGCTGAAAAATGTGCCACTGCAAGTCGTGAACGTGAATTATTGGTTAAAATGTTGGCCCAAAATGTTTCACTGATTACAGTGATTGCAAAATTAAAGTGGCTACAAAGATGTGTAGAACACACTTCCTTCATTCTAAACAGGTTGCACATTCAAAAGAGAGATCAACAGATGCCGCCATAAAAGCGATAATAAATATAAAAATTTCAACAAGAAACTAAATATTGCAAACCGCAATGTCGCAAAGGTCGAAACACTAAAGTTGAGTGATGATTACGCCTGCCACAACATACGTTTATGTACATATGCATGTTCACACAATTAAGTATGTACACATGCATACTACATGTATGTATGTATGTATGTGCAACCACCTACTCAAGTCGCTGTAGCTGCTGCTTTTGACCTTTTGTTGGTTAGTTTAAATGCTTAAAAAATTACTTAATGTTGTTGGTAAATTTGCGCCGCCAGCTGGGCGATGTTGGCGTCGCGCCCACTGCAACATTACGCAAATGGATATTTACGGTAGCGCTTTTGGCTTTAGCGGGTAGCCAACAGTGTGGGAACGCACTTTTGGTCGTATCGAAAAGCGGTGAACGGTCACTGACGTAGTAGCAAAGGCGTTCTTAATACCTCCAATAAGCTGTTACACATTGCTTGGTGCCGATATAATCGCTAGCTCGCAGTTGTCAGTTAATGCCAGCCTCGGTTGGAGACTTAATACAAGCTCACGTTGTAACGTTGTTTGTTACTCAGTAATTTTTTTTTTATTATTTTTACTATCAGTTCAAACACGACAAAGTCATAAATTAAAGAATCACAAATCAACAGCCAACGTACAGTCCGTTGAAAAACAAAAAAAAACAAAACTAATTAAAAAAACGATTTGCAGCTTACCATGCTTGAATTTAGCCAAATGAAATTGAATCGAATTGAATTGAATGTGGCACGTTACAGCTAACTGGACGCATGCTGAGCGCGACAAGCAAGATGCCATGAAACAATAGCCGTCCAGCCAACAATCGGTGCTTACGAGCATTCGTGCATGTTTATCAGTCAAACTCACTGTTTGCTAAGTCAGCAAAAGCCTGTTCTTGTTGTCGTGCTACTAGAGCTAAATATATAGCCAGGAGATTTCTTTTTAAATTTTTTGCGCATTTTTTTCGCTAACAAGAGTCTTGAAGTCTATAGAATCACATTTACATCAACATCTGTGTGCAGCAGTAGGCAAATGTGGCTGGCTCTGGTGCAATTCAAAGAAATTTACTTAACGTCCGATAAATCACATTACGTAACACCAAAAGGGAGATCTCATGCAAACAAATATCCACACTCGCACTTAGCCCCACAGCTACACAAGTCGACCCACTGACCGGTTCAACCAATTGCATTGCTCTCGCCTAGCCTGCCTCACCTCCCTATCTTGCTCTCCTTGTGGAGCCTGCCCCTGCTTGTGTCTATTTTTGTGCCACTATGACACTTGTGTGCCTCGTTAGTAGCTAAGGTTTTGGTGGCAATACATTTGCTGCACTGTGGCTTCAAATAGCTTAAGACCTTATGTAAAGCGCTATTATGAAGAATGCGTTATAATCAGTTAAGTTTGTGGTATGTACCTAATCAAATTTGACACAATTAAATTGGTTAAGAATTAAAATAATATTATCCTTCATTTTACAACGCTTTTATCAACTTGCAATGTTGTGCGTCCAGAAACTTTCAATGTTGTGGATCCAGAAACTTTCAATGTTGTGTGTCCGACACCAAAGCAAAGCTTTGAAAAGTTCCTATAAAAAAGCATAGTGCATAGGGCGACAGCTGTAGTGAATAGGGCGAGGTAGATGACATCTAGATGTCGCCCTATGTCTACGTTTGCTACAGCGGAAATAGACGACACGCCATTTCTTTAAATAAAATTAATTGGTGCTCGTTTGTATGTACATACATATGTAAATGCATGTGTGTGCACCTTTCTATTAATATCGTTGAATTATTTTAATATCTATTGCAAAATTTTATTCAGACAGGACTAAAAAGTAGAAAATAAATAATATAAAAAAAACTTTTTAATATACAACGCTTTTATAAATGGACTAAAAAGTAGAAAATAATACTTCTCAGTCCCATAGAATTTGTTTTGATAACTTTTGATTTTGAAATTTTAGCAAAAGTCATTATAAACAATCTATGAAATTGAAAATGAAAAACGTGGAGCGCATGCGATACAAAGCATTCGATTTAATTGACAATAGTCAAACTACATAACGTAGACCTAAAATTTCTACAGCGAAAGTAGAACTTTGAAATCGATTTTAAGCGGTCGTTATTCATATACCCACATACATACATACATATATTACTTTTCATATCAATTCAAGTGTATTACATGCGCCCCACGCTTTTCATTTTCAATTTCATAGATTGTTTATAATGACTTTTGCTAAAATTTCAAAATCAAAAGTTATCAAAACAAATTCTATGGGACTGAGAAGTATTATTTTCTACTTTTTAGTCCATTTATAAAAGCGTTGTATATTAAAAAGGTTTTTTATATTATTTATTTATAGGAACTTTTCAAAGCTTTGCTTTGGTGTCGGACACACAACATTGAAACTTTCTGGACGCACAACATTGCAAGTTGATAAAAGCGTTGTAAAATAGTTTGGAGATTCATACAAAAAATTTTAATTTATTTCAATTCAATTTATTTTCACTTTGTTTGAATGTTGTAATGTCGACACAAATATCAGAACAGCTATTCACTCAAATTTAAAAAAAATTTAAGCCAAAATCATTCATTCGTTTTGTATATGAATAATTCAAAAGCCGTTTTGAATGCATTCATGCAGCCCTCTAATATATATACGTAAAGTGAGCTCAGAAGCCAAATATGATCTCTAATTCAGCATTTTTTACGCATTAAAGGCATTCGAATTCTCACCATTATTGCAAAGTCTTATTCAATTTTGTGTAATTAAAAAAAGTGAACTTTTTCTTTTTCGCTAGGGATCTAACTTTCATACTATTTAGTTAACAATTTTCAAACACTGTGCAACAAATTCGCGTTACATTGTATTGCATTCACGTAATGATCACATTTACGCGCGCGAAGGCGTCGGGGAATTGTGCATAAATGAACAGACATGAATTATAAATGCAAATTAAAATGGTAAGGTTTGGTCAAATAGAACAGTTTATGTGTGTGTGAGTTCCAAAAATTGCATCGAATAGCTGCCATTTACCGATTTGAATGTTTAGTTGGATGTCGGATGCCGCGCGCCGTGAGACGTGAGCCAATCGACCAGACTGAATAGTCAAGTAATAAATATGTATTTATGTACCTAGATTCCTGAAGGCGGTATTTTCTTTTTGGTGAAGCTTTAAAGAAAAAAAACTAACCAAATCACGGACGAAGAATCGACGTTTAGGACGTCTTGCAAGCCAGTAGACAAACACATAGTTCGGCGGCTAAAAAATCCGCATAGGCTACAAAATTAGTTGCTTTCTGTTATGCTAACTCCAGCCAAGCTGCATTGCACAGAAAGTGAAAAACTTTTTGTAGCTCAGCCAGCAGCTTCGTTGCGCCTCTATTTGGTTGACTGTGCCACTTTGCACATTGTTGAAGCATTTTTATGATTGCAGACTACAAATCGTGGTCGAATCGTTTGTTATTGTTGTTGGTCACTCGCAATTAAAATTGTTTTCATTCTTTTACTTTTAGTGCACGTAAATAATTTTCATACGTAAAATCGCTTTTCTTCGTTATTTTCTTCGTTTTTGGTTTTATTTTCGTATTTATGTTTTCGTTTATATACTCTCAAGATGACAATCAGCTATATCGACATGTATGGCTAAATATCATTATGTAAGCATGGATCAATTTCTCAGTTTTGAATCGAATGGTTTTCTCCGGTGATTTTTACATTGGCTTTTGAAGTTATATAGTCAAATTCGGTGATTATATGGGATCCTTTTACCTCCCGAAAAAGTCTAAGGAAAACCAACCGGCACGAGTACAGATAAGAGCTTGATAAGCGACTCTCAAGAACAAAACTATCAATTCCAGGCAACTCTAGGGACCTAGATAGGCTGGTGAATCGTTTTACGGCGGCGTGTGGCAAGACTCTGGACCAAGCCTGCCCTATGATAAAGCCGTGAGACAAAAAGAAACCACATTGGTGGAGTTCAAAGATTTACAAGGCCGCAGATCCTGTCTTAGGACCTGCAATCTCGCAAAATGTGAAATCTATGAGTTAAACTTAAAAGTTGACAAGAAATTATTAAGTAACAGCAAGAGATCTTCATGGAGGAGCTCAACAACTGACGCACTTCAAAAAGTGCAGAGGACTACGATGTATTTGAGGGGCTCTATGCTCAACTCCATCGGAGGCTATGTGCGTGTCGCTCAATATTCTGCCAATTGACTTCTCAGGGCTGGAAATATCATTCACCTTACCCAAACACTGCAGCGTCTTCCAAGCTACATTCGCTGCTATAAAGGAGGCGGTTGAACACATACGTACAAGAGAAGTCATATGAAACAATATCTGCATCTACTCTGACAGTTAGACCGCACTCAAAGCGCCTTACTCGGTCACATGGAGTTCGAAAACCGTAGTGAACTGTCGCAGATCTCTATACTAGATGGCCAAGCAGTCTGTTATTCACTTGTTAGGGGTGCTGAGATACCAGAATATACCAGGCAGCGAAAAGGCAGACGAGCTTGCGAGGTAGGTCCCATTCGCCCACTTTCGCAGGCTTGAAAGCGTTTAGGCATGCCGCAAAATGCAAAAATGGAACAAAAAGTGATCGGAAGATCTTCTCATGCTGAGCAGCGGAGACCTAGCTCCAGCCGTGGGTCTGCTGACAGGCCATGTTGCCATCGTACGGCACGCGCAGAGGTTTAGGGTCCCCATAACGACTTCTGCACAAGTTTCATAAATGAGGAAGAGCCAGAAACTTAGCGGCACCTATGGTGCGAATTCCGTGCACTTAATAGAATAAGACAAAGTTCATGGCTTCATGATTCTTCGAAGACCTAACAGACATAGCCGAGGTGGGCATACGGCAACTTCCGCTTCACAAAATCCACATTATTGTTTTAATAAGAGGGTTCTAGCGTCCAGCGCGATATCACAACGGGTCCAAAATCTTAAGGCTCTAGGTGTGCTAGTGGAGTCCCTGACAGCCACTTCAACCTAACCTCAGATATTAGATTTTTTGGTTACATATTATTATTCGTCAGTGCATTTTATTGTTTTAAACTGCATTAGAAAAATATGGCTATAAAACCAGATAACTCAAAATAAGTAAAGAACGTGTTTACTATTTTGGTAAAGCAATTTATCAACTAAAAAAATTTAACCGCCCTTTCTTTATAAAATTAATTATATGCCGCTAGGAAGCCATGAAAGTTAACACATTTTATGTTAAGAATTTTATTCAGAGCAAAGCAATTAGGGTGGTCCAAAAAAGTAAAGTCGTAATATTAATGGCGCCACCCCCTAGGATTGTTCTATACTGAAAAACAATGTACCCTTATTTTTTTATTTTGAAATCAAAAAATATTTAGAGGCCGCTTAAAACGCTCGAAGTTTTCTATGTATTTTATATGGCAAAAAAAACACAATTTTTCGTAGAAACTGTATAGAATTTCTTGAGAATCAATATTTATCGATCGGAAAAATATAGTTCCTCTCATGAGACTTCCAATAATAATATTGTTTATTTTCTGGGGGTTTTGGTGGAGCTATAAAATATATTTACCATGAAAAAATGGTTAAATATACAATTGAGTATTATTACTGGTAATCTCCTGAAGAGAAATAGAGTTTTCCTATCGAAAAATATTTATTTTCAAGAATTCTATATCATTTCTAAGAAATGTGGTTTTTCCCATACACAATACAAGGAAAATTTTGAGCAATTTGAGAACTCTGTGAATATTTTTTTGATTTCACAATAAAAAGGGGTATATTAAAGTTTAGATTTTACTTTGTTTTCACCACCCTAATGTAAACACTCTAATTCCGTCTTTTTTACTTTACCAGTTAAGAATAAAAAAAAATTAATTTAAAGTACATTTTCAATGCCTATTCATTCTTGTACTCCACCTGTTCTTTCAAAGAATACGCATATTGTTATTCTATATTGCACTGAAATTTTTAAATAACATTTTACTACATTTAGCCTCTTGTTTCGTTTTTTTTTTTGTTAATATAATATTTGCTACAGAAAAAACATACCAATCAAGGTCCCAAACTTAGGACAGTTCCGCAAATTTTCAGCAAAACACTTTTTAATCGGAATTTTTTGGTATGCGGTTGTTTAGCCTACTTATTTTTTGGGTACAAACAGGTGCAAGTTTATGTGGATAGAAATTAGCGCTGATTTTTTTGTTTTGACGGTCTTGCGCATTCTCTTCCATAAAATCTTACATTTTTATGTACCACTCAGGATATTATAGAATCGCCGTCATTTTGTAAAGAAGTGTGGTCTATGAATTTACTTACTTCGCTCATGTGTGGCAGCCAAATTCCAAGGGAATATTGCTTCACCTCATTTTATATTTTTTTTTTACGGCGGGAGACTTTACTTCACATGAAAACCGCAAATATAGCGCACCCTTTTCTCGAGGTGGCAACATTTTCACAACTACAACATCTTTAAGGTACCACAACTGAATGAAATATCTTTGGTCATTTATTTGTTAAGCATAAAATGATATCTTGATCTAAAAAAATCTGTATTTAAATCATAGTAACGCCAAAACCAAACCAAATTAACTATACCTGCATATGCAAATATTTCTCGTCATTCATTAATAACAAGCTATCTAACATATTTGCATGAATAGATATATGTGCAAACATTTCAGGCAAATAATTTAAAAATTAATCACAAGCCTAAAATCGATTGCGTGTTCTAAATTTTGTTTATTTTATTTATTTGTTGCACGTCGAAAATATGTACATACAAGCCCCACGCAGCTTTGCACGCTCCAGCTAACTTTGTAGCTTTGCGTGCATGGCCGGCTAGCAGATCGAGAAATATGTTTGCTAGTTGAAAATCGATTAAGTCACTGTTAAAATGAATGTGGCGCCCAAACAAAAATGCTCACTCAAAATGCTGACATAACTATACTGGCCAAAAGTCAGCCATCCAAATGGCCGACGACTGTCCATTCATTCAACTAAGCAATTGAATTGGCGTACTATTCGAGCTGTCAGGCGTTATAAAGGCAGTTTCTTTCTTCTTCTCTTAGCCGTTGCTCGCGTGCATACATAAGTCAGGCTGGTGAAAAAAGAATATCATGTCCAGGGAATATTCGCCAACGTAGGTTAGTAGGCGTAGTTGCCATTATACTGCACCATTGCTCTATTTTCTTGTTTTATTTTTTTTTTTTTAGTTTATTTTATTTGCTGTTGTACGCTTTGCCTGTGTCAGCAGGCCGCTATTTGCTGATACGCCTTTCACTTGAAACCGTTAATAGCAGGATCACCATTATTCAGCAGTGCATACGACTGTATAACACATCGTTGCTTTGGACAGATAAAAGATTAAAAATAAAACATACCAAAGTAACGGCAACTACTCTTGGTGTGGTTAGCAAGCAATGGGATTTATTAGAATAGTTGTAGCCCCACTTAGTCTACGATTTTGTTGCATGTAAGCAACTGAGTAAAAGCAAATTTATACGTATTTTTTTTTTAGTATGTGAAACATTGTTATGTAATAGTATTTGATTTGCTGATACCGTTTTTCATGCATTTCTTACGATTTCTGCTTACAACGAAAGACTTAAGCGACGAACCTATCACTGCGACTTACACTACAGCTGGCTAATTGACTATGTTGTCCACTGTGTGCCCACCGGTGGCTGAATTTTTTTTTTTTGTCAAATAAATATTACTAAATTAAATGACTTAAGGCTATAAATAATGTAGTTTTGCCAATACCGAAACTATCCTATTAGCGTCAGCGTGCGTTATTGATTATGTACTTTGGTCAGTTTTTATTCAAATATTGTACATCCTTACTAATATCTATATCTACGCTGATATATATTTCGAAAGCCATTTTTTCTGTTTGCAAAACTTGAGAACGGCTGAGCCGTTTTTTGTTTGAAATTTCGGACACCTGTTGAAGATGTTCCAAGGATGGTTATAGACTAAAAAAAAAAATCGATATATAAAGGGGGCGTGACCCCTCCCATGCAAACCGAATTTTTCATACTGCATATCTCTGGAAGGGTTCATGGTAGAGTACTGGAACTGGGTACGGAGATATATGAAATCAATCCCATACTCTTGCAGAAAAATGGGGCTTTTTGAAAAGAGTGCGTGGCGCTGTAAAAACTTACTGTCTTTTAGCTATATTTTTAGCTAATGTATATATAATTCTTATGTAGGTGTGTTTTCTAGACTAATTTTAACGAAACTTTTTGTGTATATTAGATTGGGTCTGTGGATAGTTTAGGTTCAAAATTTAATCCGCCAGTTGGTGATGGAGTTGAGTTATTACCAAAAAAAAGTCAGATTGTGATCCCTCTCTTCCCTTCTGAGGGCATAGACAGACCAAGCTCTTTGGCTACCTTTTCAATAGATCAGATGTTGTTCAACCAAACAGGAGTGCCATTAGGGTATCTAACGGGTCACAATTAGGACTAGGAAACTTCCGAATATATTATTTGTGACTGTCTAGCCTTGGCTAGACAAAGATTTATTTATTTCAAAACTCCAATCTTCAAACCCGTAGTAATAAGTAACTCGTCTACCAGGACCCTGTTAGGATTGATTAGCCCAGCCGAGGGTGTCTTGAACATACTGGATCAGCTACAATCTTTAGAGATACAAAAAATTGTTAGGTCGTGGTGTCTCTTGTTTCCATTATACCCGTGCATTTATCTTATCTTATTTTATATTATCTTATCTTATCTTATCTTATCTTATCTTATCTTAGATACATAAGTATCATCTTGGAAAGGAACCTCACCTGGAATCGCAATTCGGAAGAAAGATCCATGAAATTATTAACTGCCTTATGTGCATTCAAACTTGCAATTGACAACAATGCGGATGGGGAAAAACTTTGAAAAGTCATCAATGGAGCGCTACCCTCCAGCCCAACCAAGGCTTTCAAAATTCTGCTCAATCTCCAATTTATGAACTTTATCGGTAAACTATAGGCAAGGTATCACGCAGTCACAAACGAAACACTCTGGGAAAATGGAGGGACACAAGATTTAATCACTCGAAAATACTACATAGTATCTGGCATGGAAAATTTAAGTTTTCAGACTACACGACACCGACCTCAAGTTTGGAAAATGGCTTTAACCAAACAGATTCCCTCGAGAAATGAATGGAAAGAAGATAGTTATATCCTTGGAAACTCTATCGTCATACACATCGACGGTTCCAAGCAGAGGAAAGGAATAATAATAATAATAATAATATTTTGGCGCTTGCACTTTTTGCTAAGTGTTTCGCCGAACTTCTCCAAGTTGTGGTGTGCGTGTTGAGGTTGTCACACAAATGGGGAAACCCATAGTTTCACGCCGCCTCCGAAGGGCAACTGGGTTTTGTGAGATGATTTTTCATGGAATAAATACACTCGGAGGTTTGTCATTGACTTTCGAAGGCGATAGTGCTAAGAATTAACTCCGTATCTGGCACAGTCGGACATTTTGTAATATTTATTTCCAATTGTGGCCACACTTGACAAAAAATGGCAGATTCTCCATTTTAGTATTTCAAGAAACACGACATACAGGATTGCCAGCTCTGATGTGGCAGGGATGGGCGCAATCAGGAAAACTAATAATTGAATAAAAAAATTAAGAATTTAAGAAATTAAGAATCATTCATTAAATAAATCCTTGTTCATCATTCCAGTAATTTCAAATAACGAATAAATTTTTATTCTTCATTCAAGGAATTTCGAGTGAAGAATAAATCTTCATTCCTGATTAAAGTAATACTGAATAAGCATACTTTTTCATTTATTAATTCTTTCCTGATCACAGTACCAGGTAGATGGTCATGGTAAATGTTCGTGTCTTACACTGAGGGAAAAAAATTTTAGAATTAAAAAAAAAACGTGCTAAATTGAAAAAATACGCATATGAAGGAATACCAACCCAACTCGTTTTAAATTTGAGTATGTACGTTATAAAATATGTCGTTGTGAAGTGCACAGATGCTTTTTCGTAATAAAGAAAAAACAAATTTATTTTATGTTTCGACTGATGGTAATTATACCCGGACCCTCTTGGCAGCAACCAATTGTATCAAGCGTCTTTGCACACTCAGCTACAGCCATACATACGGTGGCCATCCGTCCTTTATTTTAAAGGACAGTCCTTTGTTTTAACCCCCTGTCCTTTATAATTTTTTTCAAAATAAAGGACGCCTTTGGTCCTTTAAATCGGACCTGCGTTTTTCAGAGTAAAATTTTTAAACGCAGAATATTAAAAATATAAATGTCCCCAGTTTGTTTCGCACTTAAGGGTTTCTATTTAATCTTTGTACAATCTATAAAGCACAGGGAGAGTTGTGCCCAGGATGGTGTTGCACGCTGAGCTTCCAGTTCCACTAAAAGAGAACAATAAACACCGTGCTACACAGTGGTTCAAAACAGGAATTTAGTGTTAGTAATTCTGGAGCCTTTATTTTTCACTTAATTTGATTAATTAATATTTTTTTATGAAAGCTTTACAATATTTGCGAGAGGCCAGTTGAGCTTGATTTCTGAATTTGTATTTGATTATATTAAATTTTTTAGTGCACAATGCAGAAAAAGTAGCAAGTTTGAAGAAAATGCATTCTCTTGTTCCAGTTAATAAATGTTACATAAAAACACTAGTTGAAAACAATTGTATGGTTCTCCCAAAAGAAAAAAAAACAAAAAAATACACAAAAAAAAATGGAAATCTTGTAAAAAATGTTCACCAAACTAAAATTTTTTTTTTGGTTTTTAGTAAAAATTGGTTAAAAAATTAAGGCTCCGGTGGAATATGATGATTAAATTCCAATTTTGAACCACTGTGTGCTGGCTTCGTCGTGCACTATGAACAATTTAATAATATAATTAACTGGTAAATATTTGATTTAACTTACGATATGGGTAAGGTACTTTTCCCAAATCATCTTGAAAAAAATGTCCTTTATTTTACGTTGGTTAATATGGTCACCGTAGCCATACATATAAAGGTGTTTTCAAATGTTGAATTTGATTCAACATCAGAGCGCGCGATTAGTGCACTTGTACGGGTAAACATGTACCATGTATGTGTGTATGTGTTGTCACCGCCCAGCAGAAAAAAATTATCAATTGATAAATAATAACCTACTTGTAGTTAGATTTTTTGCGGGATTTCTATAAAATATACAGCTTGTAGTTGTAGCTAACTAAAAGCTAATTTGAAACAAGTGGACAAGTAATGCAGGAGTAAAGCTCGAGGTTGTTTTCTTTTAACGCGTTTCTATTTAAATATCCTGCACTTCGTAAATACTTATTCGACTTGAGGACAAATAAAAGGAAGACCGAAATTTCATATTATCATTTTGAAGTTATGTCTGACGGAGTTCGAATATGGCACCAACTACAGTTACATAAAAAAAAAATCAAAACCAATAACTTACTGAAAAATTGTTTATTATAGCTTAAATTTATTGTAACTAATAAAGGTAAATATGTTGTACGAAAATCAAACAAACAGAAGTTCACAAAAGTTGATATAAAACTATCCGTCGATTTAAATTGTTAACTTTTTACTGAGCATGTTTATTTTACGAGGAGGAAGCATCCCAAACTAAACTTCCTACCGTCATGTACCGTTCCCCTCTCGGTACCACCGTCAAGGACTTCGTCGGGATTATAACACTGTATGACTGATAAGGTTATAGATCTTTTCTCTTCTTCTTCTTCTTATTTGGCGCTATAACCGCCAAAGCGATTTTGGCTAACTGACGCCAATTGGTAATGCCAAGTGAAGCCAGAATACTTTCAGAGGTGGGGCGTCGGTGTCCATTCGAACGACATGGTCAAGCCAGTTGAGCCACTGTATTTTAATTCGCCATATACCAGCACGGGCATGATGAGTGACTTATAGTGTGGTTTTCGTACGTCGAGAGAGGACTTTACTCCTGAATTGCCTACTCAGTCCAAAGCAGTACTTGTTGGTAAGAGTGATTCTGTGTTAGTTTTAAATGCTGACATTATTATCGGTGTTAATGCTGGTTGCCAAGTAAACGAAATTCTCTACTTTCTCGAAATTATAACTGTCAAAAGTGACGTGAGTGCCAAGGCGTGAATGTGCTGATTGTTGGTTTGTCCTCGTTTACCACCATACCCATTCGCTTTGCTTCCTTGTCCAACTTGGAAAAGCCAGGACAGACTTCGCGGTTTTTCTTACCGATGATGTCAGTGTCATCGGCATAAGCCAGCAATTATACGCTCTTGTAGTAAATGGTTCCAGCAAATCTTATTATCTGCTCCAACATCAGATTAAAGAAGTCACATGAAGGAGAGTCGCCCTGTCTGAAACCCCGTCTGGTGGCGAACGGCAACAGAGCAGAGCTTGTGGTATTTCCCAACGTCATTTTTCACAGCCGTATGAGTTTTGAGGGGATGCCAAATTCAGACATAGTGGCATATAGGAAACTCCTGTTAGTGCTGTCGAAAGCGACTTTAAAGTCGACAAATAGGTGGTGAGTGCCGATCCTTTTCTCGCGGGTCTTTTCCAAGTTTTGGCGTATTGTGAATACCTGGTCTATGGTTGACAATACATTCGATAAGACCTTGCAAACCTATGCTTAGAAGGCGGTAGTTGGCATACATGGCGGGGTCGCCTTTCCTGTGGATTGGGCAGAGCGCACTCTAATTCCAGTCGTCGGGCATGCACCTTATTACCTCCTTGCCATCGTAATTAAATAGCTCAGCTGACAGGCCGTCAGCTCAAGCAGCTTTGGCACTTTTCGTCATAGTCAGGCGCTGGGATATCGACTCCATCGTCATCGACGGGGACCTCGGGTTCGTCTTCTCCACTTCTTTCAGTGCTTCTGCCGTTCAAAAGGGTCTAAAAGTTTTCCCTCCATAATCTGAGTACGTTCTGGACATCGGTCACAAGGTCGCCATGGTTGTTCCTACAAAAGTCTTGAAACCTTCCGTAAGTCGCTCAACTCTCTGCTAAAAATTTCGGATGTTTTTCTGTCGGCCAGAATTTCAAGCATTTTCTCACACTCCTCATCGTAACAGTAATGAGCGGGAAATGTGGTTCCACTGATCGCGCAAGTCGGTTTGTTTAAGAGTGCTCTCTCACAGTAAGTGTGAGGGTCGAGCGCCGAATCCATTGGCCGTCTGTTTTGATTGCAGCTTTTCGACGTTGAACTTTCCTTGGATTGTTGGGGGCCCCTTTTTTGCTGCTCCGAGGTTGGGTCGTATATTGGATGCATCAATATAGTAGTGCGAGCCGATGTTTGGCCCTCGGAGTGTACGTATGTACATCTAAAACATGGAAACATGCCTTCCGTCTATAACAACATGCTGGAGGGCATGTGGAGACATCCATGTAGCTTCATGGATCTTTTTATGCTAGAAACGCATAGGCATAGTTTAAACGCCCGATTGATTCATCTGATTCTTCTCAGTATAGATAGTGCTTTACTTTGCAAACTCGGCTTGGACGATATTATTACCATTTTTCAAGTCGAAAATATCGGAAAGGATTGCTCCAATAATATAATGTTATATACGGTTATTTAGGTAAATATGTTTTAGAGTTCACAAAATTACCATAGTAATGTAATTAATAGAGCAATGCAGTTGTGATATCGATATATATCGATAGTTAAAAGAAACGCGTTACATTTGACCTACAGGTAATCTCCATAAGGCCCCTTCACTTCCCCGCGGCCCTTGAGCACCTACACATCGTAATCCAGCCCTGTCTATATTTGATCTAATTTCTTTGTAGGTCCGTAACGAATAAAACATTGGTTACGTGCATCTGCAATATACTGAAATAGTTTACTGTGAAATTCCAGTAGTTTTATTACTCAAGAAGCAAACATTCCCTAAATAGTTTTTTCGCATACCTTCGCTTATCGAAATAAAACGTTAATTGAGACATTATTCAATTTATGACAACGTCAAACACCAGCCACCAAACTAACAAGCCAGATAACCACCAATTGACAGTATTTGTTGCAGTACCAAACTAAGACATGTTCTAATTTTAGCCAAAACCATGTTTGTGGCAACAGACGTGCCTGCGGGCAACACTATGGTGCTGCTACCTTTATCCAACAAACAAACGTTAATTGCTTTGTTTAACTGATACATACAAGTATAAGTATTTTCCCCAACAGCTGGCTACCGGCAAAATGTAGCAAACGGAATTCACTCAGA
This sequence comes from Rhagoletis zephyria, assembly GCF_001687245.7. Classification (NCBI taxonomy): domain Eukaryota; kingdom Metazoa; phylum Arthropoda; class Insecta; order Diptera; family Tephritidae; genus Rhagoletis; species Rhagoletis zephyria. The sequence continues at coordinate 39,561 of NW_016157985.1, forward strand.
TGTGGGAATATCTTTAATGAGCACCAAAGTCGGCGCTTTAATTTATATGGGAGTTTTTAGCTGCCAAAGCTTTGTAGCTGTGTCTATTTCGTAAGCAAACTAACGAAATTCGAGCATTGTCCGTTGTTGGCTAGCAAGCATTTGTGTTATTCGCACTGGTTCAAATAGCAGAATTTACTCGATCACATAAACATCATGCCGGCAAGTGTTTAGGCAAAACTATAGCAGATAGAGGCAATAAGATATACAAACATTGAATGCGAAACAAACAAAAATTAAGTAACTGCAGTTCTGGTTATGTTTGTTTCTGTAATCTCTGTACGTTTACTAAAGAATTTACCTGCTGTGCGACTATTCCTTTCCCAACTTTGACGTCCGCGATCGAGAGATTGTTAACTTGTCCGGTATGATTCCAACCGAAACTTGCCGGTTAACAGCATGAGTTAATTATTGAATCATTGGCTAACTGGAAACCGGAAGGTGTGAAACCAATCTTAGAGTTGAAGATCTGTATGCAGCTGATATTTGCTCCAGAGTGCTACTCATTGGTTTTCGTAGGTTGCGAGTAAAGGTGGTTGTAATCTCAGGTTCGAAAATTCGCAATGCGATCTTTCCAGTCTAAGGGCAGAGCACTCTTCTCGGCCTCATTAAAAATACGCCTGTATGCACGCTTGAGTTTAGAAAGATCCATCGTTTATCAGAACGATTTATCTGGTCACCATGGACCAGGTATTCACAATACGCCAAATATTTAAAAAAGACTCGCGAGAACAGGATCGAATTATCGTACACACTTCGACATTCTTCACAATGAACGACGACGCGCTCACCAAGATTATGGCCAGCTGCAGTAGCTCGCCTTGTTGTTGTAGCTTTTTCAACAACTCCACTCGGATCGGTTGATATCTCAGTCGTTGTCGTCAAGCTTCACTAACGACAACCCTAATAAGCGTGCAGCCGCGATAGGCTCGGTCCACAAGGACAAAGGCGTTAGGGTTGTCGGGTTTTCCGGGCATACGAAGAGATGTTTGGAGTCATGAGGTGTCTCTCTGCATGCCGGACACTCATTTGGTACATCTGCGTTTAATCTGCTCAGGTATGAGTTATCGCCTTCGTAAGCGCTGGTATGATAAACAGCATAACGTGGCGACCTTAGCATCAGATCATCTGCTCATAGTCATCCGCGGAACACCAAATCTACATCAACCTTTCCCAAGCTTATTGGAATGGCTTCGCGGTTGTTACTGAAAGCACCTCCTCTGCCCTTTCCACACCAACCGACGTTCACGTAGATGAGCGTAAGTTCCGCCGAGTTATCACTCGGGCTGCAGCCCGCTTCATCCCAGCCGGATGTATTTTGGACCCCCGTCCGAATTTTCCTGCTGAAGCGGCTGCCCTAACTGATAAGCGTAACAACCTTCGTCAGGCCGATCACAGAAATCTCCGCATTAGCGATCTCAATACGGAGATTCGGTAACTTGAGAACGTACATAAGCGGAAGACGCGTGAAAAAAATTTGAAGATTTCACCTCTGATGTGAGCAAGCTATAGTCAACCGTGAGGTCACTGTCCAACCCGACGGGGCATGACGACAGAAATCTCTTTCGGCGACAGCGCCTAGTCGGATTCGGAGCGATGCGCGAGCTACTTTAACCGACAATTTACGCTGCATCCTATGGGGGACAAAGCCAAATGTCGAGGGACCAAGAGGCTGTCCTAACTGCCAACACCTAGTGCGCCTCTTGCTTTCACCAGCGGTGCGGTTCAGGTAGCCATAGAGAAGGCGAAAGCCTCCAAAGCCAAAGGAACCGACGGAATAAGCATGTTGATGCTGAAAAAATTTGGTCCTGCGGGAGTAGACTACCTTACTAATATCGTCAACATGTCTTTGGCAACTCTCATCATTCCAGACATCTGAAAAATGGGGAGGTTGGTCCCGCTGCTTCAACATTTAGGTTCAACATACAAATTCAAAAACCTACAATTTCCTGAATCTAATGAAGAATCAATGCGAATATTCTTATGATCGAACAATGCGTGTTCTCCCCTCTCGTTATCGAGATTTTGCAAGTTCAAAATAAGTTGACAAGATAACAATGGAATGAAGAAAATTATCGACAACATTTTGGCATTTCTTTATTCATTCTGAACGTTTGGAATAAACCTTTTTGTTTATTTATTCTTTAGAACGTTCCTGATGATATGTTGACGTATATTTCAAACGCATTCTGTTTATTCCGGCTGTGAAATGGGATTATCCGTAAAGTATAAAGAAACGCAGCCTTTGAATATTTAGCAGCAAATGACAAACCAAGCGAAATATCCCTTATGTATGGGGGTGCTTGAAGGTTTGACAAGCCGTTTGAGGGAAATGGTGACAAAAATCAAAATTTTGTTGATTTTCTGGCCGCCATGTTGACGTTTGATTAAACCGCTTACGTTGTGTATGATAAAATCGCCTCATTCGCAACGGAATTTTCACTGAATGAGGACGCAAGAGAGAAAAACCGAAGAAAACCAAACCCTTTTACATTGTGAACCGGAAGAAAAGTAAAATTCTTTGCTTGAACGAGTCATGTTTGCATGGTTTTTGGCGAAATGGGAAAAGTAGGTGTGAAGAATGTTTGACAAGCCGCTTTATAAAACTTCGGAAAGCTTTTAGCTCAAAAATTTGCGGAGCGATTTAACAACTCTCTTGAGTAAAACATGGTTACATTTGTAATCTGCAAATATATCGAGAGCCGCAACCAAGGCGAATTTATACAAGGTGGTGTTACTGGCGAATTTAGATTTTCGCCGCGGTACTACTGAATGTCTGTTGTAATATGATATACAGATTAAAGAAGTCACATGAAAGTGAGTCGCCCTGTCTGAAACCCCGTTTTGTGGCGAACGGCTCGGAGAGGTCTTTCCCAATTCTGACGGAGCTGAGACAGCCACGCACCCGCCTCTGTGCAGCAAAAACTGTGCGCCCAAATATGCAAGGAAAAGCTTAACGTCGAAAAGCTGCAATCACAACAGACAGCCAGCGCTTTCGCTACTCGACACTCACGCCTGCTCTCAAAGAGCACTTCAACAAACCGACATATGCGAGCAGTGGAACCACATTTCTCGCTCATTAAGTACCGCCGCCGAAGAAGTAGTCGGATTTCAGCGAGCCCGAAAGAAAGCTGCAGAGAAAAAAGATGCCGCCTACAGGGCCACGCTGTGACGCTATGTGGGACCGCTATAGGGATATGAAGAGGGAAGCGAGACGTATTTGCCGCAATAAGAAGAGAGACGCCGAAATACGTGAGTGCGAAGAGCTTGAAACGCTGGCCGACAGGAGGAATTCCCGAACATTTTATCGGAGAGTTAGGCCACTTACAGGAAGGTTTAAAGGGGCGTACTCCTGTAAGAACAATAATAGCGACCTAGTAACTGATGTGCAGAGCGTACTTAAATTATGGAGGGAACACTTTTCCGCCCTACTAAATGGTAGCAGCGTGGGAGGTTGTGGAGAAGAAGAACCCGAGCCCGCAGTCGATGATGACGGAGTCAACGTTCCACCGCCTGACTATGACGAAGTACGTATAGAAAAAACGCGGCGAAAAACAACAAAGCCGCTGGAGCTGACAGCCTGCCAGCTGAGCTATTCAAGTACGGCGGCGAGCAGTTGATAACTCTTGNAAACTGTGCGCCCAAATATGCAAGGAAAAGCTTAACGTCGAAAAGCTGCAATCACAACAGACAGCCAGCGCTTTCGCTACTCGACACTCACGCCTGCTCTCAAAGAGCACTTCAACAAACCGACATATGCGAGCAGTGGAACCACATTTCTCGCTCATTAAGTACCGCCGCCGAAGAAGTAGTCGGATTTCAGCGAGCCCGAAAGAAAGCTGCAGAGAAAAAAGATGCCGCCTACAGGGCCACGCTGTGACGCTATGTGGGACCGCTATAGGGATATGAAGAGGGAAGCGAGACGTATTTGCCGCAATAAGAAGAGAGACGCCGAAATACGTGAGTGCGAAGAGCTTGAAACGCTGGCCGACAGGAGGAATTCCCGAACATTTTATCGGAGAGTTAGGCCACTTACAGGAAGGTTTAAAGGGGCGTACTCCTGTAAGAACAATAATAGCGACCTAGTAACTGATGTGCAGAGCGTACTTAAATTATGGAGGGAACACTTTTCCGCCCTACTAAATGGTAGCAGCGTGGGAGGTTGTGGAGAAGAAGAACCCTAGCCCGCAGTCGATGATGACGGAGTCAACGTTCCACCGCCTGACTATGACGAAGTACGTATAGAAAAAACGCGGCTGAAAACAACAAAGCCGCTGGAGCTGACAGCCTGCCAGCTGAGCTATTCAAGTACGGCGGCGAGCAGTTGATAACTCTTGATCAACTCTTTTGCAGAATATGGTCAGATGAACGCATGCCCGACGACTGGAATTTAAGTGTGTTCTGCCCAATCCACAAGTCTCCATTATTGTTCTTACAGGAGTACGCCCCGATCTCCGATAAATTAGCCAGTAACACCACCTTGTAGAAATTCGAGAGACTGAAAATAAATGTCCTTTTACAATTTTTTACATCAAAAAGGCATAGTAAAAAACAACTTCTCGCTCTAATTCCGCCATATTGACTGCCTTAGGTGAAACAGTGCTACTTCTTGAACAATTCTTTGCCTAATAATATAGTTGATTTTTGTTTTTATTTTTTCTCAGTATACACATTTTGTTTTCTCAAAAAGGTCTTTTATATTATTTTATTTAATTTCATTACGAATATACTATAAAAAAGCAAATTTTGTTTAGAAGGAAATATGAAATTTTACATTTTCCCCCAAAATGGGGATTCATTTCTTCCCGTTTTTCTGCTCATTCTACTGAGCTAAGGCAGTGTCAAATCGAGCTGCCACAACTGATACTACTTTGTATTATTGCATCATGGTTTTAAAGCTCCTATCCGGATTCTAATAACTCCCTAAAGCAGTNGGTTGCACGAAAAAAAAGTTGAATGGCTCAAAGTTGGCTGGCGACCAACTTTGTTGAAAGCGATTAGTTGAAAGACAATTCAACCAAAAGTTGAATGCAAAGTTGAACAATGCAAACACCTTTTTATGGGGAAAATTTTTATATTTTTTCATATTTTGATATTTTTAGCCATTCAACTTTTTTTTCGTGCAACCCTGCGCTGAGTTGAACGCAAATGTTGAACGCAAAGTTGAACAATGCAAACACACTTTAACAAAGAATGTAGCTAACAAGAAGGGACAACTCGTTATAATTGTAGCGAAAATGCGCAACAGGGGCGTGCCTTCTCTTTTCATCCAATCAAAAACCACACTAGTGCAAAAGAGAAGGCACGCCCCTGTGGCGCTTTTTCGCCACAATTATAACGAGTTTCCCCTTCTTGATATCTACGTTCTTTGGTAGAATGTCCCACAAAGAGAAACGTCTAGGTGGATGAACACTGCGAACAGCGAGAGAAAGAGAATGAGCGATGAACTTCAGAACATTATTTAGTTGCCATGAATGCGAGCGCAGGTATATAAGAGCCACCACACAGCGGAGTGAGTAACAGCCCGATACCGGTTTTGCAATAGAATGACAAATAATCATCCTTCATTGTCGTGATTTTGTCATTGTCGTTGGACGTTGGCATTCCTAACAAAAAATGACAAGCGAAAAGCTTTTGTCAACTTACCATGCATGGTGAAAAGTTCACTGTTGTAGAAACAGCTGGTCAACGCTATTATTTGCAAAAATATGAGCGGTGAAACACAAGAAAAGTGAGTATTTGTGTGAAATAGACAAATTCGTACATTTATAACATTTATAAACATTTTGAACGTGCAAAATATGAGCGGACGACGCAGGAGCAGCTGCAATTTCATGGGCAGTTTTGTACGGAGCTCAGGATGAGCTGCTCGTGTTCCACAAGCACGGCTGCGCAAATAACTAAAATTTGTTCTGCCATTGAAATTAGTAGATTTTTAAATTTTTTTCACAAAGTTATTAAATCGTCACACTTTTTATATCAACACAAACATATGGTTTTGCCTTGTCACCTGCCCAAAAGGGCATGACAATTGGCATGATTCGAGCTTTTGAATTTTGCTGGGGATACCAAAAGGCTGCAGTTGTCATTTTTATATCAATTGTCATCGCGGTGAGTTTTGTCAGTGTTGCGGAATAGGGCTGTTAGTTACAAGTCAGCAACCTACAAGTAAAGTGAGTTGCGAATAAGCAAGCTATAAGTTTAATTGTGTTAACAAGTTTTGTAAAGCATTGTAATTGCTTTAACGAGTATTGTAAAGTATTTTTACTGTATTAGCGAGTATTCTAAATTGTTTGTTGTACAATAAAGTTAACTGTATTACAATGTGATGAACGTGAGCATTTATTTAATAATCCAGCGATACGAGCCGAAGGGTATTTGGGAAATCCCTCAAAGTCGCAAGGATAATCGTAACATTATTTAAATATGCCAAACAGTGGCAACACTTGCCTTGAAATTATTGTTGTATTTGCTTGTTTGTTTACATTAGGTTCATTCCTTATCTTTTTGGACTAAAATCTGAAAAGTGTCAAAATGCCAGAGCGTAAGCAAAATGCGCTCACTAAAAGAGAGTAACAGGAAAAGTAAAGGAACGCAAAAAACCAAATTTTTAGTCCAAAGAATGGCAACAACAAAACTAACGTCAAATAAGAACAGAAATGTATGTACAAAACACATTCACACNAATTCATTTCTTTTACTTATTAGATTATTCTCACTTTTTGCGTATTCTTTAATTTCCGTTAATTTAAATTCAGTTGAGTTTGACACTTTTCAGGATTTTGCCAGAAAAAATTCTTCTGACTAAATCTGACTACTTCGGACTGATGAGAGTCGCTCTCACTGACTGTTGCTCTCTCATTTTTGCTGTCATTTCCGAGTTAAGGAACGCTTTTTGGACTAAATCTGACTACTTCGGACTTTTTCTGACTATTTCTGGGAGATAAGGAACGCGCATATTTTGTACTGAACACCCTACTTATCAATCTTGGTTGGTTGGTACAACCACAGGGTTGCATACCTCATGTTTAAGTACTCAATATTGGCCATTTAAGTGCAGCCAAAGAACGTAGATAACAAAAAGGGACAACTCGTTATAATTGTGGCGAAAATGCGCAACAGGGACGTGCCTTCTTTTTTCATCCAATCAAAAAACGCAGTAGTGCAAAAGAGAAGGCACGCCCCTGTTGCGCACTTTCGCCACAATTATAACGAGTTGTCCCTTCTTGTTATCTACGTTCTTTGCTTCTATCAACTTTTTAAGAGCAATATGAAAAAGGTGATGTAAACATTTGTGTACATGTGATCTTCTGTCTTCCTCCAACTTATGGCCTTATTTAATGGTCTCTTTTTAACCAAAGCAAAATTTGCAAATGTGTTAGTAAGATAAATGAGAATGTGTTTGTCTGCACTTAAAGTTTTATGTAGACGGGCCTTAAGTACTATTTGGAAAAAAGTCTATTCAAACGCGTTTTTGTTTGTAGTGATTTTTATTGTCGGTTATAGCAAAGAGTGTTAGTCTATAAGAGGAGACAACACGTTATAATTGTAGCGAGTGTGAACATCAGGAGCGTACTTGCCTTCTCTTTTCATCCAATCACAAAACTAATTTGGGTAAAAGAGAAAGCACGCTCTTGATGTTCCCACTCGTTACAATTATAACGTGTTGTCTCTTTCCTGCAAAAAATTGGACTAATCCGGGATTACTCCGGGAGCAATCGCAAAGGAGCATGCGACTAATACCACTTTTGATCTCTTTATATGGAATGAACTGATCGCTTTTGTTCGAGCTTGTCCTATGAAGAGACTAATTGTTCACCTTTATACCCCAACAGGTATAAAAAGCGACTAGTCACTTTTAAAAAATAAAAATAAAAAATTGCGCCAGCTGAGATTCGAACCGGGGTGCTCAGTTTTGTTAGGCGAATACTCTCTCTGTGTGCCAACGCCGCACATGAAATTTCGTTGACTAAGTGCGTACATATCGTTAAATCGTTAATAGTACCCGTTAGAGATGAGTTGGGGACTAATTGATCTCCAATTATAACCATAAGGGATGAGTCGAGACTAATTGACCTCCATTAGTACCCTTATGAGACTAGTTGGGACTAATTAATGCCCAATTGTACCCGATTGAGAGTAGTCTCGGAATCCTCTCTTTAGAGATTAGTTGCAGAATTTTTTGCAGGGATTCTTATAGATTTACGTTCTTGGGTTATAGCAATTACGCATAACAAAAAGTTTTCAAATAAGAATAATTACGTTTTCAAATAAATCCATATGTACATATATAGCAATTTGCCTCCATTTTATAAAATGTATTTAAACAAATTTTAAAAAATTCAGATACTTGTATGCTTTTGTTTAACGCTTTCGGTTTTATAACCAAGAATAAATGCAACACTGCCTATCATTTGACACTTTTGATGAATTTGCGGTAGAAAAACTCCGGACTAAATCCTAAAACTTAATTACAAAATCAAAATGGAACAGACTTCGAAGGGGCATTAAGGTACGTTAAGTCTCGGCTGTCCAAATATATGGAACATCCATTTAACAGAATTTCTAAGGGCCAGTTTTCCAGTGCCAGTTTAAAGTCAGATTAAATAAACTCACAGCCCTATTCTGTTGCCCTCACAAAAATCACCACACTCACTATTGCCCTGCAAAAATCGCGACTACTCCATGCATGCATGTAAATAGTACTCCCGAAGGACCAAGGAGTACTCCAAAATTAACCACAATACCATACCAAGACCATATACTCCATCTCTGCATTACATCAGAGTAGCACAAAACTACTCCTAACATACTCCAATGACATTGTCGTTATAATTTTTCGTTTGTTCACGCTTTTGTTCTTCACTTCGCAGATGCTTTTTTTGAAATGAATAAAAACCAAAAACAAAAATTAAAAATTACATGTTGCCTCTGACGACATTCGAACCCGAACATGCTGGGAGCTAAGAACTAACAGCTAGCATCTCTACACGTTCAGCTACAGCCAGACATGCAAATGTGCTTTCAAATGCTCAACTTCTATCACATTTCGTTAAAATACGAGCAGTGATCGAGTAACAATAAGCTGGTGCAGAGACACGAGTTGGTCCGCTACAGCATGACAGAGGAGCACTTTTGTAAGTACTCCAATATACCACAAATAGACTACATGGTCCAACGATTTTTGTAGGTGTGGTGATGGTGTCCCTATGCGGACGTAAATTCAAAAGCTCATACGCTCACAATTGTCAGGAAATTTATGATGTACGAATGAGACCCTCACAAGAGAAAAACAGCCGATTTTTATTGAGCAATTGAATAACGTTTTGGTAATTTTCGTTCGCTATCAGTGTCTGTGTTAAGTTTTTTTTTAACTAAAAGTATATTCAGTAATGGCGGAGTTAGAGCAGGCATAGGATTTCACTTCCATACAAACTTTTGCTCCAGCATAGGGATAACCTCACAATAGTCAGAAACCTCACAATATGAGTGTGGTGATTTTTGTGAGGGCAACAGAATAGGACTGAAAGTTTTGCTCACAACTCAGTTGTGAGGTTTTATTAGAATAGGGCTGTCAGTTTAAATTGAACAGCTGGCTAACATTTTATTGCCTGATCTGGCGTTTAAACTTAGTTTAAACCCAGGCAGGGCACTGAAAAACTGGCCCTAAATGACAGTGTCTAAGTTACGTTAAGTTCCCATAATCAGACCTTTACACTCACGAGAGTGAATATTTCTTATAGGACCAAATCTTAGAAGGAGCATCCCTTTGAATTGGAACGAAGAGATTACTCAATTTTATCTTGACAGCGCAAAGATTGCGTCCAAGCGCTTTATAAGGTTTCTTATGGGAAGAGTTACCTGATTGTAAACACATACTTTAAAATATTAGCCATAACTACAAACTTCCTAAAATCTAAAAAATTAGAGGCGGTTTATTATCTATTCATTTGTTTCCATTACCAATTTGATGTATTTTTTTGACCGGCTCAAAATTTTTAAGAGCCATTATTAATGTTTGGAACAACTGGCAACACCTTTACGGAGTGTATTGTTTCAGAGTTGCCATCTCATTCTAATGCTCTACTCAAAGGCAGCAAAAAATGCCCCTGTTTTTTAGTAATTTCCCTCCGAAAAGGAACTACAAGTCCTATTAAAATCAAGACTAAAAAGAACCGATCAAATCGCACGGAGATAACCTAAATTTCCTAAAGACGACTACAGATTTGACTCAAAGTAGTGAAAATAAAAACAAATATCTGGCCCTGTGTTTATAAATACTCTAAAAGCGCTAACTTTAATCCGGCGACAGTCGGGGTACTCTCCTCGAGATGGCAACCCGGTATTATTTACAATGCCGCGCAAAAGCAAAATAGATTTTAATAAAAATGCGAAAACAGATCGAGTTAAAGTAAAGACATCTCCAGTTAATGCCGAAACAAATATAATCCGTCGAACACTTCGTTCGTCGAACTCAAATCTTCAAGTGAGAACACGCAATCAATCCAGATCAGAGAAGAACTCTCCAAAACCGGTGACCAGCAGTCGCACCAGAAGTGGGAACGTTATGTCAAGTACAGTGGATGAGGCTGAACCATCTATAAGTCGTAAAACATTGGCTGAAGATAAGGAGAACGCCGAATTAAGTGACGAATCGCCACAAAAAATACCAAAAAATGAACCCGTCCCTATGGACAGTAATGAAATTGTGTCAACGAAGGATACAGCTGATGAACCCATGCAAGTTGATATGCAATCTACAAATGTCGGAAGCAAAGATTGTGCTGAACCACAGACAGATTCATCTGCAACTAAAATAAATTTGAATAATAATAAGACGAATATCGAAAAAAAAGAAAACGAAGTCACAGAAGAACCGACTCAAACTGAATCTCCAAGCAAGGACAATAGAAATGTGCAGAGATCAGCATCCATTGACAAATTGACAACTCTTTTCTCTAATTTGTATCTTAATTCCGTGCAGCGTCTGTGTCTACAGTTTCCACCACGTTGTGCTGAAGATTTAGTATACTGCCGAAAACAGCATTTCCAGCAACGATTTAATGAAATGGACAAACCTAGTGAAGCACGATTGATGCAACTACGTTGTACTCTTAAACAGCAGAGATACCTTTCATTTATCAATCTGGCGATGGATATGTGCCAGCGATATGAGTTTCCTGGAGAGGATACATTTACCAACTTGATTGAATTAATTTTGGCTAGTTTCAAATATTTTTCTACCCATATATCGCCCTTTTACTAAATTACTCTATCTCAAAAATGTTTTATTTTCTTATAGAGCCTTAACCCCAAAACTGGAGATGCCGCTTTCATACGCACATACCGCCAATCCATTGAGCTATTTAGTTATATGGTGCGTACCTTTCCACCTTGCTGGCGTGCTACGCACACAGCCTACATTGGCTTTTTTCAGCGTCCCCTAGACGCAGAAAAAATTTATAACAACAAATCTAAGAGGGACAATCGGTTGTCCAAATCAAAAAAGGTTTTTGATATAATACTGGATTTGACCGAAATTATACTCAACGAGTGCACCAACGAAGAGCTATCGATTGTAACTGAACCCCAAACACCAACTAATGAGAAAAAAGCAAAGGAGGAGTCGGTGGTAACAGAAACCCCCAATAGTGAGCCTTTTGATCACCACAAATGGGAAGAACGTGATAGTCGTTTAAATACTTATACAGCACTAAAGCCCACTGAGCGTTTGGAAAGACTATTTATAGTCTTACGTCTTATTTTACAAATACTTGAAAGTGATTTCGTAATGTGGCTGCTGCATCATTATCGCAAAAATAAAAATTGGTTATTCTATACTGATAGCAGACCGCTGGCGGTGTTTGTACTTGGCATATCAGAAGAAGCCCATTTGAGTGCTTTAGGCCGCCAGCTCTTCCTGCTGTTTGCAATGGCAGTTAACAAAGGATTGAATGTTAACTATTTGAAAGTTCTTGAGGTAAGCTTCGAACCTCTGCTTAAGTTTGGAAAAATATATATCTAACATTTATTTTCGAATTTCTAGCGATATATAGCACTTTTGATGGTCATAAGCAACACTGCCGACATAGAGCACACCGTACTGGGTGTTAAATATCCACAGCTTGGTCCAAATACAAAGCAAATTATACTAGATTTCTTCCGAAAGTTTAAAGGTATTGCACTCGCATGTATTTTTGTACTCGTCACACAATCAAGCTCTTTGTTTTTTAGATCGCAATTTGAACTCGTCCATTTGCAACTATATTAAGGCTATTGACGTTCTACGCATACCCTACGTTCGATACACATTTATCGATCAATTTCTGCAAATGTTTGGGTTCTTGTATTCAGAAAACTTTTCTCCAGAAAAAGTATTTCATTATATGAGAAAAAAACGTTGGCTGAAACAAAAAAAGCAAGCGGAGTTACATGCAGAAGTAGATGACAGCTCAGATGTAATCGATGAAATCTCATGTGAGCAGCATCTATCGCTTCTACTGGAAGCTTTGAAAGCCTATTGCGAATGGCATGCATCTAAAGATTTTATGCAAATAATTTTAAATAAGCGACAAGTGAGCTGCTTAAAAATCACCACCCACTCTTTGCATCATACTCCCATTGCTTCGGGTGGTCTTCTGAATCTGGCACGCATGGAAAATGACATTGTACATTTGGAGGGAAAATTACGAAAGACAGTGCGTGTTGCAAAACCAGTTATTGATTTACCGCTCATGGACATTTGTATCGATCAGGATTTGCGATTTAAGTATCGTAACGATTTGAAATATTTAAATGCGCTACAACAAAAAGTTACCGAGCAAAGTATAGCACATCCAGAAGTAGATTTCAGTGCGTGGGAGACGTTTTTAATTGATTTTAAAGTTGATTAATTTGCAGTGCCATAAGACACATTATATGCTTAAAAAATTTAACTATCCCAGTTATGCTACACTTTATTTTTGAAACTGTTTTATTTATCGCCATAATATTAAGCACTTTTTGAATATTAAACAATTTAAATTCATTTCTTGAATAATACTTACTTGTTGCTTATCTGATCTGGATTACATTTCTGAACTTTTGTTTTGAATGCAAATTTAAAATGAAAGTCGGTTGTTTGATTTATGACAATTTTTGTACACTTTCTGTGCTTAAAAGATACCATTTTATTAATCATTACGTGAATATTCGTATAGCTTTCTATTTGTTTTTTTTTTTTTGTTTTAGGTATAACATTTTTGTTGATACCTGTGCTACGCACCGTAATCAGTAGTGTATTAAACAATATAGTTTCTTAGCTTATTATCCAGTATTTAGTATACATGTTTTTGTATAGAGTATTCGCGTCCACATAAAGCGAAAGCTAGCTGTTGAGCTCATACATGCTTATCATTCTTCGCATTAGCTCAAACAGAAGTGAAATCCTTAATATTTTAAGCACGCATTCTTTATTCCGCATTTTTTAAATTCGACTTTACTTGTTTATTTTCACTATGTACATTCATTCACACATTATGAATAAGCTTTAACGGTACAATAGAGCATAGTTCACACAGATGTATTATATTACATAAATTTCAATACTTGAGTGTGATTGCTCGTATATTAAAATTCTAACCTCGGTGTGCTTTTATCAAAATCATTCGATTCCATGTGGAATCTGATAGCCCTTTGTAAGCTCATCCTTAAAACTCCAAACAGTTATGAAAACCCACTATTTTTTCAAAACTTTTATTTTTAGATTTAAACAAACATTCGCACGTTTAATTATTACGAAATACTTCAAAATTTAAATTTTGTGGGAAAACGCAATCAAAGTTTTATCAATTCATACAGTTGGAAAGACACATATCATCGCCATATTTTGGAAGTTTGGTTATCTATTAGACTGAATATATTCTGCTTATCAAGCTTACTAATTGCATAATGAAATCTCCAAAAGCGTAAATTTTGAGTTACATCATGTACATACATACATCTTAAAAAACTTTTTTGTCAGTGGACCAACGTGTCCAATCCGCCGACGAACTAGAGTAGTTCTACGATTCATATTGGCGGAAGAGACAATAGAAAACGAAATCATACGGCTAAGGACCGCGAGAGCCTGCCCTCGGGGAGCGGGTACATTCGCCTCTGTTATTGATGTTATTAGTGGAAGAACTACTTGAGTTATTAAGCAATGATGGCTTAATGGGCCAAGGATATTTCGACTATATACACTGACAGCAGAAATAATGTTTAATATTTTTTTATAAAACTTTATCATTACATGTACACTGCCGGAACAAAGTATTGGCACAGCAAATTTTTCACAATATATGCAACAATTTTTATTCTAATATTTCTCCGCCAATTTTGTATAAAAATATTGTTCATTCAACAACAAAAAACCTAAAAATATAATTCCTAAACTTTGTGCAAAACTCGCGAAAATGCAGAAAATTTTCATCAAAATCTTCAATTTTTTAATCAGATTTTTTAGAATTTGTTTGAGTATGTAGTTTTGCAGGTTCTAGTAACAAAAATGCAAGTTCGGAGTTAGTGGAAAATCGCGTTGATTTTTGAGAATTTTTTTTGTTGCAGGTGTTTTGCATTTTTTCCATATAAAGTGTTTTCGAAAAAAATTGTTTGTATGGAAGAGACTGCGTGAAAAAAATTGCCAAAAATCACCGGTAATCCCTAGCTTCTTAAAACTTACACTTTTTTATAATTAAATTGATTGGGCTACAAATCTGCATACTCAAAATAAATTCTAAAAAATCTGATTAAAAAGTTGAAAATTTTTATGAAAGTTTGCTGAATTTTCGCGAGCTGTGCACAAAGTTTAGGAATTACATTTTTATGTTTTTTGTTGTAGAATGAACCATATTTTTATACGAAATATATTAGAATGAAAATTGTTGCATATATTGTGTAAAATTTCCTGTGCCAATACTTTGTTCCGGCAGTGTACATTTAATAAACCTCTTATATGAACTGCATATAGCCCATTTACTTCAATAGTATCAGTATCATAACTCAAAAAAGCAAAATTCCAGAAAAAATTCGCATAGTAAAAAAAACATTTTTTGTTCTTGTGAGGTACTGCTATGAAATTTTTACACAGCATAAAAGAAGATGTAGAGATAATTTCTGTATACTTGCCTATCCTTAGCGAATCGAGTATTAATACCTTTTCGAATCGTTGGCGATTCGAGGATATTTAATTATTCGAATCTTTGGAGATTCTATACTTTTTATCTTTCGAATCGCAAACGATTCGAGAATTGTTGTTTTTTTTCTTGAATCGTTAGCCACTTGGGATTTCAGCTCGCTGGCTATTCGATTATAAATAAACAAAAGATGAAAAATGTGCAAACATTTTGAGTAATTAGTCAATTTATTATAAATGAAAATTCGTACTTAATTTGTAATATCATAAGTAAACAGTAATTTTTGCTATACGTATTAGACTTGATCTTGTAATTAAATTTTTGGTTTATTCGGTCTGCGCTATATTGGAAAAATTTTTTGGACACTTTATGGAATAAATGCATCGAAATATCTTTGAATGTTAATTGGAATTCAGCTGAAAAATATTAAAGTGAACAGTTTTATTGAGCTTGAGGCTGTTTTTAATGATTATTTTTTTGTGGAAAACAACAATAATTTTACATTAAAAATGGCCGCAAGCTCAATAAAATTGTTGAATATAATTAATACAAGGCTGGGCCATTTCATTGTGACTAGTGGGACATTTTACTTCAGAATGTCATAGATTGTGAATTTTAACTATGTCGTCGGAACTTATACAACAGCGAAAGATATTTTTTAATATACAACGATAACTAATGTATAAAATTGCTGTAACAGAAATGCCAAACGTCGTCTTATTCTTATGTAACTATCATTTGAATGAAGGTGACTGGTGGGACACTGAAAAGAACTCTGTTTTACCTTTGTGCACTCAAATATGAATTGTAAAATACGAATTATACGCTTTCTTTTTCAATAAAAGTTAGGCAGTAGAAATATTAAAAAATATTTAAAGATGTGACTGGTGGGACATATCCTTGTGACTGGTGTAAAGTAATTATGCATGAAATAAAAGTTTCCATAGACAAAAATGGCAACTTCTTTTAATTTTTCTAATATTTTCCCACAGGTTAATGAAATGTAGTCATTTAAAAAGAGGTTACTACTGAAATAGAGATAATTAGGGCATATTTACATTTATGTCGTTTTCCTCTTTACAATGGAATGTCCCGGCTATAAATAACAAAAACAAGATATGTATGTAAATATAAAAATAGGTGAAACTAATAAATTGTATGGGTGCCTTCGTATAAGAATTGTGAACGAAAAGTATCGACTAATGTACTCGTATTGTTTCATGCCTACTTTAAAATTTGAAATTTTTTTGAGCACTATTAAGCGAATGTTAAAAAATCCACGTTTTGGGCTCAAATATATAACAGAATGGTAGAATCAAGTCTTAATGGAAACTTAAATCAAGTCGCAATGGAAGAAAATGAATTTAATGTAGATCGAATTGACCGCAATAAATTTAGCGTCCAAATAATTTATTTACTAAAAATAACGTCGTTTATAGCATACACTCCATAGAAATCGAAAATGATGCATATATTTCATTAATGGAAATCCCATAACAACAGATGATGTTTCGTTTTCTAAGGTTATCAGAAAATGGGTAGCAAATAATTTAATATTAAATAGCATTTCTGTAACTAAATACCCAGTTCACAAAGCAACCAAGGTTTTACAAATCTCTTTGAACACAGATATTTCCTTTGTTCTGTTGCTGAATTAAATAAAGCCATCTTACTAATATAATGTGTAAATAAATTGTATTTTTTATTTTCCTAATAAAGAATAATAAAAATAATATATATATATATATATATACTAAAAATTATTTTCTTGATTGTGCCTCGAAGACTATGTGAAACATTTTTTTTTTCGAGAAAACTCATTTACCCTCGAGCTTATCTTGAATTCGAGACGAGCCCAAAAAATGTACTCGAGAAATTTATTTTCTCGAGTTCGTCTCGAATTCGACACGATGTCGACTTCGATTTTGTGTTTATTGGGTTAACTCCGTATTTGTATTTTTTGGATTTTGACGCTATTGAAGTAAATGAGCGATATGTATGTTATGCTATGTAAATCAGCATTTCACACTTTGTACAAAAATTAGAAAAATTCAACGAATTTTCACCAAAAATATTAAACTTTTTATTCTGAATTGCACTTTATCCAACTAATCTTTTGTGGACTATAAAACTGAGTGCCTAAAATTTTCAATAAAAAGTTTAATAACACTAGTTTACAGCAAAAATGTCCTATGGATGCCACTATCCAATTCCTATGTAGAATCGCTCGGTGATTCCGAAAATCGAGATTTTTTTTTTTGTATGGATAACTGCAATTTATCGTTATTCAGTATCACGTATATCTTACGAACCAATTGAATAATCATAATTCGGGTTACGGGAAATGAAAGCAAATAGAATTCTCCATAAACTGTATATACATCACTTTTCGATAGCTTTGATAGTTTCTGAGAAATTAATTAATCATTTCTGACACCTCGTTTTCGATGCAAACACTCTGCTTACTCAGGTGTACGTGGCGTATGAGCAACAGGGCATGTTCGAGTTGCAACCACAACCGCAGTGTTGCGCGAATTATTAATGTAGTTATAATGTACATATAACGTTCTTTGAGAATTTCTAGCATCGTATTATCAGTTGGGCAGCTGCAACAGTTTCATCAGTTCGGCACTAATGCCGCTTTTATTACGTGCCTCGAACAGGGCCAAACTCTTTTCTGCTCATATTTCATACAAATAATCCATGCGCATTTTGATTTGACCAAACATTACTTTCTTATTTATCCATTGATTTTTTTCTAAAGGAACAGGCTTTAATGCAAGTGCAAAACATTTACACAGAAACTGTTATTTTTTGATTTTTTTCCTGTTAAAGTTTGATTTTTTTGCATTTTTCCATCAAAAAAAACAAAGAATCCGGAATGATTAATTAATTTCTCAGAAACTATCAGGGCTATAGCAAATTGATGCATTTGCGGTTTATAGAGAATTTTATTTGCTTTCATTTGCCGTACCTCTTAGTACGATTATTCAATTGGTTCGTAAGACATACCTGAATAAGTGGAACTACTCTAAAAAAAAAAAAATTTTTTCGGAATCAGCGACCGATTCCACATACAAGTTGGATAGTGGCATCTGGAGAACAAAATCAAAATTAAAATTTGTTTTTTGTCGATTTGATTTCAAAATGTTATGGAGAAAGCACATAGAGACACTGTCGCAAAAGCCACATGAGCTTCGATAGTATGCAGAAGACCACAGGAAGTCGAACTTGGCAGCAAAGCTAGTACACAGATGATTGAAAAGCTGAAGACTCAATAATCTTTTAAGCCGAAAACACTGACAGACTTGCAGACGAGGTGGAAACCTTCCTACTTAAAGTACCACATACTATCAGGGAAGAGCTGAGAAGTGGCTGGTTAGAGCCCATTGGAAGAATTGGCAAGGGCTTCGGCAGCGCAATAAGTTTATAGGAAGTTACAACTCCAAGAGCTTTAGGAAGCTTATCACTCTTCCAAACTTAAAGCAAATAACAGGAATACTTACTCATTATTTCAGGCTGTGAACCCAGGGGAACCCCCCAGGAATTAGCTCAGAATATTCCTGTCGTTGCTAATATGTATATATACGCAGCATGGATTAACCAGCGTTTCGACGGCTTTGCTGATAATGAAACCAATGTACGGGGTAACGGGTACGGGGCTGTAACGTCACTAGCATAGTCATCCATAAAAACTAGTTAGGGAATGTTTCACTCTGTTGCAACAACAATATAAAATATATTATAGCAACAAAACAGTAATAGGCATAGTATTGGAAAAAATGTATCTATGCATTTCAAAACTAGTTATTTCTAACCGATATTTATTTTAATGCTGCCCTTCGCTTTTTATTTATTACCAGGAGCAAGGAATTACTGTATAAATGTATGTATGTACATATATATTCTAATGCAGATATAAATTGAGTCCTAAATCCAAGTTCGTAGCCTTTCTTTTTTTTTCTTTTTAATATGTATGTAATCCAAATTAAACATTTCAAAATGTTGCTGTTGTACAAATTATATTTGATAACGCTATAATTTGTGATCAGATGCAAATTGGAACCAATATATATGTATATGTATTTATTTTTTCGAATACTTTTTATTTAACTTTATGCAAGTTTAACCTGCCTCCAAAAATTCTACAATAAATATTTATAATATTTTATTATACACACTTTAATGCCATACAATATTAGCACATTTACATATATAGTTATAATTACATTTATCAGCTATTTGTATTTGTATGAAGTTATATTCTATACTATATTTTCATATACCTGCATTTACTGGTATATAAATTTATGCGCGATTTCTACATACAAGTTATTAAAATACATACACACACTCATTACTATTTTACTACATCCTAAATAGGCCATTCGTATTTTTTTTTTGTTTCCTTATCCTTTTCTTCATTAATTGATGTATAAATTCTAAATGCTTAAGCCTATCTCACTACGTTTCGTTTCCTTGCGCCTTTTGAATAACTAGGTTATTTTCTTAAATTCTTTTTTTTTTTTATTAATGCAACTACTATTGAATACTTAGTATTAAGTACATACAACATATGTACATACTGCACTGTATACATTAGCATAGCTTATTGAACAAGTTAATAAAGGATTATTAAGCTTAACAAAACTCATTTAATTGACAGTATTTAATATTTGAAAAATTAGGAAAGAAAAATGCAACCAAAAGCGAAATGTGAAAAGGACCGATTTTTTTATTTAAAAAATATCAATATTTCAAAAACGGTGACACTTTTAACTAAAAAATGTTTGCTTATCAGGAAACTCACCGCCCATCTACCTTCTGTTCAAGTTTGTCTTGATACTTCTTGAATTCCCTATACATATGCAGATACAGCGCAAAAATTTTAATTTTAGCGGCAAGTAATTTAAAAAAAATTTCCAAACAATACGCAGCATATACAGACAGGTTCTGCAATTCACTTCCGATTGAATTTCAACCCCTGCCAATTTGAATTCAAGGCGAATTCGATTGAAATTCACTCGAAAGTGAATTGCAGAACGTGCCTGATAGTTATCACGCACTTCATCTGTTGCTTTTTCATGTGGAATACTTTAAGGCCTCACTGCTTTTCATTTAAAGAATTTTAGGGACGAAAATACAGCGCAGCGATTGTCAGAAAAATTTCAGATGGCATACAAACTGGTATTACCATATTTAACAAACGAAGAAATGTAAAAATTCAATTAATAATATGGTTCAAAGCCAGTTCACGTCTTTGGTTTCAAGGGTTAAGCCTTGCAAAAATAAAATTTGACCCCCTGTTTTCACACATACTAATGATAGAAGCACAAACATAGAAGTATTTTACTATCTCATATTCAACAAAAATTAGTAAGTTCATAATAAAACAATCAATTTTCTAAACATGAAAATTTTTGTTATTTCTATCTAGGAAACCAAAAAACATATTTTGCTCCAAATGCCACAAAAAATCAGTTTTCATTTTAAGATGTGGAACTGTATGTATGTATGTATGTATTTAAGGAATGCCGCATCGATGAACCTGATTATAAATACCAGTAAATTTTATAGGAAATAAACTTAAAGGAATACCACTTGATTGCTCATGGTGCACATAAAGGTTAATAAAATTTAAAAAACATTTATTTTCTCTTCCAAACTTTTAATGTATCTAAAGCACTAACATCTTTGAGTTTTAAAATTTGCGCAATCTCAACAGCACACTTGAGTAACTTTTCCTGTATATATATGTATGTATACATGTATGTAAGTCCATAGGCTATATTTGACTGTCTTCATTACGAGATACTTATTAACTATTTATTTGCAATATTAACTCCTTATCTTACTTAATAAATCGGCAAGAATTGGGTATTCTCTACGCGTTTTATTTAATTTTATTTAATTTTTTACTTTTAGCGTTTTCTAACGATTTTGAGTTTTACATTTACATAACGGTAAGGTTCGTATACTTTTAAGAGTCTTTAAGCTATAAGCATCTTCTTAGGTGCTCACTTGCAGCTGTGTAAATGTTGATTTAAGAAACGAAAACAATTAAAACCGGAAGCATGCTTTTTGGCTCTAAAGCAGCTATTTGTTAACCGAAAAAATTAAATGCAAATACCAAAAATGCAAAGTGAAATAAGGAGTAAATTAATTCGTCTATATGTATGTATGTATTTACAAGTACCTTTTCTCTTTTCCTAGCAGTTGTATGCATAAAAGTCGTAAAAAAACATGTTTTTAAGTAAAACTCACTAACAGCTCAATTCCCACAACATTTACAAAATCGATCGGGTATAATAATTACTGCGCCTAAAACACAATACAAACATTGCTTGGCCGTTGTTGCGTACTCAGTAGGTCATAACAATAACAATGACAATTGTCACCATTAGAGCGCTTAAAATAAATTCACGGTATAGTATTAGCGAAGTGAAGGACAATAGTCAGCCGTTGACTTTTTTCATTGGCATGGGAATAGGGCTGTAAATTTTCAAAATTTAGTCTAATTTTGTATACGCGCTATTTAGTTATTTGTTTTTATCTACATTACATAAATATATCAAAATTAACAATTAGAGAGTTACCTAGGTATTGTCTACTGTCCTATTGTTGTAGGCCATATTTTCATAACATTACGAACATAGTTGTGCAACTTAACGTTATTCAACTATACGACAACACCGTCTGAACTCCCTAAATATTTTCCCTGTAGAGCGGTAAAGTTTTCTTGAATCATAAATCAGATATTAGCTTCAGTAATAAAATTTTTCAGATATTTGATTTATGTACACACATTTTTACAAAATTTTTCGTTGTGAAGTTTAGTAACAAAACGTATATATAAATAAGTAATTTTTAAGCAAAAACCGCAACCGTCTTCAATTCTCATATACATTTAAGTAGTACCTTTAATTTTTTATTATCCAATTATCGGATGTAAACCAAATTTATATGGGACCACCTGTGATCCCTAGTTATGCGATAACTAACAAAAAAAAATTAATTCCGTTGACTTTAAACAGTCCTTTTCCCTTTTCTCAGAATAAACTGATATATCTTCATCCAAAGAATTGATAGCCTCCTCCTTTTTTTGAAATCGCTTAAAAATGCAAAAACTGCAAAAGGGGGAAGTAAAGTCGTAATTTTAATGCTCTAACCCGCTGGGATTTTTTTATACCGAAAAAAGTATTCCACTTTTTTTTAATCAAAAAATAGTATTTTATCTGGAGAAACTCCATTTTTCGTGGAAATGTTATAGAATTCTTGAAAATCAATATTTTTCGATTGGAGAACTCTGATTTTCTTCGGGAGACTTCCAGCAATTCTTTAATAGTAGCGATTTTTTATTGGTCCACATTGTCTATTTCTTGGGGTTTTTAAGTGACCTATAAAAATAGTTGGTATTAAAAATTGTTAAATAAACAATTGAGTATTATTATTGAAAGTCTCCTGAAGAGAAACAAAGTTTCCGACAAGTTTCTGACACTCGCAGAGGATATGCTCCACCGTCTCCTCCTGCGTTCTGCATCTTCTACAGATCTTATCGCGTTAGTCAGAGCCAGTTAATATGTGTGCGATGCCATCAGGCAATGTCCAGTTAGAACACCCACCAGCAGCCCAGCGTCCTCCCTCTTGACGGAAAGAAGAAACTTCGTGAGCTTCATGTCATACGCTCTGCACATAAAATCATTCATAAGTGACAAAATAAAACTCAATAATAATTATTATCTTCGAGCAAAAAATAAGAGTCGTTGCTTGAGTTTATCTGATCTTTTGCCAGAGTGCTAAGCCACCTGCTCACTTTGGTGAATACCACTATTAATGCCAATAGTAATGAATAATAGTAATGAAGTAAGCATGAAAAAATCAAGCATTTTCGTAAAGTATGAACAAAAACAAAGTACCCGTATTTTGCCATTTTTCTATATAAATTCATTTCCGGTTTCGAGGGGGAAAAACAGCCCTTAACTACCTACCTATGCTGAATTGGTCAAAAGAATATTACCTTGTGACTTTTCAAACTTCATTAGACTTCGTACCTAAAAGTTTTTGGGGGCGTTGATTACGAATCTGGTCAGTTTTTAAAAATTCAAAATGGTGGAAACACAATATGATTTCAGTTTTGTATTAGGCCACTCAAAGGCCCTTTGGATATGAAATTTCATAAAAGTCTGAAAATTCTATTAAAAATCCATCCGCGATTTTGAATTTTTAAGAACTAACTTCAGATCGTAATCAGCAACAATCAAAACCATAGGATACGAAGTTTAATACAGTTTGAAAAATCACAAGGCAATATTCTATTGGCCGATTCAGCAGTTAAGGAGTGTTTTCCCCATAGAAACCATGAATGACTCGATCTAGAAAAACGGAAAAATGCGAGTAATTTGGTTTGTCTCTACTTTTCGAAAACGCTTGTTTTTTTCATGAGTGTGAAAAAAGTTCAGTTTTGTGGGACGGTAATTTACATTAAATATTTGTATTTATAGAAAAATTAATCACAGCCATATACAATTCAGAGAAGTAAAAGTTAATTTTACTGTTGTGCCTTTTATATACCAAAAGCTTTATTCATAAAAAAAACACAGATTTAAAGAGCTCTATTTGGGTGTAAGTTTGTATTGTTATTGGAAAAAATTAAATTCCTATTTAATAAAATTGATCTGTTGAATTGGTATACCGTCAACGTTTTTGTATTTTTTTTACCCCATTTTCGTATTACTTTCATACTATTTTTGGTTCTCAGATCTTGTACTTCTTTGAGTTAAGAAATTGTTGGTCATATTAGGTTTGTTCAATATCAAGAAATTGTTACTAGCTTTTATTGGAACTTGCAAGTGAAAGCCAAAACGACAGCATAAATAGTTAACAACACGGGAGAGCTGAAAATTGTTACACGTAAAAATTTCACTAGCAGAAACTCGCAGGTATCAAAAAAAAACATTGAAGAGCAGAATGGTGAAATTATAAGCAGGTGAAGTAATAAAACAACTTTCTCGCTTTATTATCTTTATTTTCTTGGAAGTCTGCTATCTTATAGATATTTGTAAAGGCAAATTTTCAAATAGGACAGGGTCCAATCTTTCTTCTCGCTCTTATTACTACTACACCTGGTATAATTTCACCATGTAAGAGCAGTAGTGTAGTTTTGAAGCAAAGGCAAAACAAAAATATTTAGAATAAACTTGTGGGTCATGGGTTCAAACTCTTTTGGCAAGAATACGTTTTCTTCTTTTTTTATTTATAAATTCTAATTTAATATGTGAATTCTTGCTTAAAATAAAATCAAAGCATTAATGAATAATTGACTTCAAAAGTCGATTTTTTACTTTTTATACTGATGAGAAATATTCACAGGCAACACTTAACCATCTAAATGTTCCAAGTGGCGTTAGCTGCAAGAGTTACTGGTTTTGCGTTCAATAACTATTTCTGACAATTTCTTGCTTACTGGAAATGTTGTTGAACAGGCCTACATATTATCTGCTATAGAATTTTCTTAAATTAGAAAAAAATGCTCGTTAAATTTATTCCCTCAAGAAAATTTACAGCAAGAGCAAAGTACTTTTTCAATACATAAATAATGAAAAACATTTCTTCACATGTTTTTTGAGAGCTGAAGACAAATTAGACAAAGAATATCATTATGAGTCGAAAGAATTTACTAAATAATTAATTACTAGATGTTAATTAAATTTTAACTGGCATTGATTTAATTCATTTTCACTTCCAAAATTAAGTTTACGGGTCTCGGCATTTGTTTATATTGTTTTAGCGTTCCTTCAGTCTAATTATTTTCTCTGAATGCAAAAATTTAAATTGAAAAATAATCATTATTTGTGATGGAAAAAAATAAAAATCAAATAATAGGAATTTACTAGTTATAATTCGGGTGAATGCAATAACAAAATACTTATTAAAATTAAGTAAAAAATAACGTTAAACGGTCTGTCCGTCTGTCCGTGTACACGATAACTCGAGCAAAAATTGAGATATCTCAACGAAATTTGGTATGTAGGTTTCCCTTAATCCAAGGTAGGTTGGTATTGAAAATGGGCGAAATCGGACTTTAACCACGCCCACTTCCCATATAACGGTAATTTCCAGAAATACGAAAACTGCGATATTTTAGTAACTACTGAAGATAATTCACTCAAAATTGATATTTACAATAATTTTTAGACGAAAAATAAGAATATTATAAATTTTTGGAAAATGGGCGTAGCCACGCCCACTTATGGTTACATGTGTATATCTTGGTAACCGCTGCACCAATTTCTTCCAAACTTGGCACAGTTGTTGGCCTTCGCATAACATACTAAATGGCCGAAAATTTTTAAAATCGCTCAATAACCACGCCTACTTCCCATATAACGGTAATTTTCAGAAATACGAAAACTGCGATATTTTAGTAACTACTGGAGATTATTCACTCAAAATTGATATTTACAATAAGTTTTAGACGAAAAATAAGAATATTATAAATTTTTGGAAAATGGGCGTAGCCACGCCCACTTATGGTTACATGTGTATATCTTGGTAACCGCTGCACCAATTTCTTCCAAACTTGGCACAGTTGTTGGCCTTGGTACAGCATAAAAAACCGCCGAAACTTTTTAAAATCGGACAATAACCACGCCCACATCCCATATAACGGTAATTTAGAGAAATACAAAATCTTCGATAAATCAGTAAATATTGAAGCTAATTTATTCAAAATTGATGCTTGCAACAATTCTTTACCAAGAAATACGTTTATGGTAAAATTTTGGAAAATGGGCGTGGCACCGCCCACTTATGATCACATATATGTATATCGGTAACCGTTCTACCAATTTGTACCAAACTCGGTATGGTTATTGTGCTTGCCACATATAAGCAAAACGTTGAAAATTATTGAAATCGGACTAAAATAACGGCCGCTTCTCATATAACGGTAAATTTCAGAAATGCTTGAAACTTCAATATTTCGAAATTGAAGGACGCTAATTTACTCAAAATTGATACACCCCGGCTTACCATCTAGCGGAAGGTTTCGGAAAGGTGAAAAAACATATATTTAATACTTGCGCCGGGTATTTAATGTTCGGCTCCGCACGAACTTAGACTTTCTTACTTGTTTTTTTTTTTAATTTGGTGTACTGTATATACATACTATGTACACTAAAATTTAGCGGACTGCAAAACTGCATACCAAAATTTTTTCTAAAAATGCTGATTAAAAAGTTAGAAATTTCTTCATTTTGGCATAGTCTAAAATTTGGATTCGTATGGTGTTTGTTAAATAATCAGTTACACTTGTATAAAAAAAATAATAATAATAAACATTAGATAAATAAACTAAAGGAAAATAGCCAAAACTGGCTAAAATGTCGCGTTCCAGTTTATATACATATATGTATCTATTTGGGTCACTGTATATACAAAGAAAAAAATTTTACTTAAAAATTAATGGCCTTATTCATAAAAAACTTTCAAACTTGATTTCCCAAAATTTAAGTTTTTACACATTCATGTTTCTGGCATGTTTCATGTTTCATGTTTATCAAATTCCGGAGTCACATGTCCCACAAGTCCAAATGGAATGACCCATATGCAAATTATTTTTTGTTGGGATTTTTTATTTTTTGGGCAGAAATACACTCAGTGATTTGCCAATGCCTGCTGGAGACGAACGCTATTGGAAAAAACGTTTGATGTTGGTCGGGCAGGAATCGAATCACGGTCAGTCCGCGTGGTAGAACGCGCTTAAAAATCTCATTAGGTTCGCTTAAATTATCCACAAATTGGTAGATTAAAATGTAACTTCCACTGGATCGTTAATAACTTTGGTATAGAGTTTACCAACAGTACCAGAATAAAAACCATCATTAGCACCTGTCTAATGTATGAACTTTTAAATGAAGTTACCGATACTATACTTCAAAAAATGTTGAAAGTTGAAACTCAAAAGTATTTTTCACACAAATCTTAGGGAGTTTAGGAAAAAATATCGTTTAAAAAGTATTTTTACCTCTTTAATGAATTTAAGTAGTTTGGTATCAAACATTTTAGGAAATGGACAATTTACAAAGTAGTATGTACAACTACACAACCTTTTCCATGATTTCAATTTTTTTTTCATATTTATCATGCCCATACTTTTTAAGAATTTGAAAGAACGAACAATGAAAAATTAAGTCCTTTCCAACTATATAGAGTTCCGGTAAAAAAATGCAGTGATGAAAATCTATTTTCCAAAAATAAATAATAAACAAGTATAGTATTTTTAAAATATATTCCGGAGGATATATAGGAGCTCTCAGCAGTCTATGCGTTGTGCCTTTACTTTGTCAAAAAGTGATTGTTTGCTTTTATATTCGTTATGAATTTTTAGCTCAACATACGTAAGAGAAGCTGCCGTCCATTTCTGCATAAGTAACTAAAAAGTGTTTATTTTGAGTTGGCTTTCCATTATTGGCGTTGGTTAAGGGGACGGTGGTCGAAGGGTAAGGGACCGTGGCGCCTCCCACCCCACATTTTAGAGAGGATATGAACCGCCCATTCATTATTTTTTACCGTCCAGTATACTATGCCGGCATTGTAGATGGCTTATGACTTGTTTTCAACTCCCATTAATTTTGCATAGAAAATGTGTTTCAAGTCCAATTATTGGACAAATTAGCTGAAGGAAATGTTTTAATCCAGATTTTAAAAGCAAATTTTGGAGTTTCATAAACACAAGGATTAACTTAAAAAAAATATGATAATGAAAAGTGGTTCAATCAAAATCTTATTAGCAATTCGGAACGAGATAAACTACAAAATGAAATATTTTCGAAATGCTGATTGGAGGAATACGCTTTATTTTGATGAGGAAATTTTTTTAGGCATTCAACCATAGCAAATTCTAAAAAATCAAAATTAGTTAAATTTAGTGGGCTATAGAACTGTATACTCAAAAAATTATAACACTTCTGAGGAAAAACTTTGAACTTTGGATGACAATTTTTTTTAATTTTTTTTTGTTTTCTACAAAGTTGTAAGGGTTTTTGTTACATAATAAGCTGTGTTTTAATTGAAAATTCTTAAAACTAATGGTATTTTCTTTTATACAAAAAATTTTGTAGAGAAGGCAGCATTTTTCGGTACCAAAAGAAACGCTATAAATAAATAAATAAATATGAATGACTTGCAAATAGGGGTGCTATTGATATCACCGATACTGTAAATGGAAACGTGAAATGGTTAAATTAAACTACGCGAAATACTCATTTATCGGAAGAACAGAGTTGAAGTGGGGTCTAAAAAAAAATTATTCAGCCTCATTGCGTAAGTCGTAAATTGGGGTAAATTATACGACTCGACATTAGCATTGTTTACTGTCATGCTGACATAAGTAAACGACGAAAATCGTCGAAAACTATGCAGTGCTGCCAAGTTTTTCCGTTTTAATAGACTAGTCGAGTCGAAATAATAGGCCATGAAATGAAATTTTCGATACGATTCAACTCTCGAAAAACGACTAGCATTCGACACGACTCTCGCAATAAGGCTGATTGGCTAGTTAATTTAATTTTCGGCCAGGCTTCATATGTAGATCCTAAAATTTGTGCAAGTAAGTAATACAAACAGTATACAGTAATCCAGATAGCCAAAACAAAAAATATAAATATGCTTATTTTACATTTTGTTTGAATGTATTGGTTGATATTTTTTCACAGTTGTTGTTTTCGTTAACCCAAATGAAATCCAATTTAAATATTTCCTTATATTGAAAAATATTTTCAAGTCACATAAAATAAAATAACGAGAAAAACCAAATTCCAAGCAAATCAAGCGTGAAGCGTAAGCGATTATGACCGTGTTCCGAACACAACTTTGAGTGAATAGTGGTGGGCTGACTTTGTAAAATGGTCCCATCGATGAGGCGGTAAAACAAGTATTACTTTGCTTAAGGTCGAACTCTAATTTTCAAATGCACGAAATTTTTATGTATTTGTTCAGCCGCTTATTCACATTTGAAAGAGGATAATGCATGAATTAATGCAAGTAAAGACGGTTTATGCAGATAAGCAAACGCTTTTGTTAACCGTATAAGATGTATGTATGTACATTAGACTGCATCACCAAAAAAAAAGTTGCGGTTTTTTCACCGGGATTACAAAATTTATTATATTTTAAGACGTCCACCTAAATATTTCGGAAAAATATTAAGATTTTAGTGAGCTTGACCGATTTGAAAATACCTCCAAAAATGGAGTTTTTTTTATGGATAAAACTAGTTTCAAAGAACTTTTTGAAAAAAGTCCCCTAAGATGAAATGCAAATTTTTTAAGCTTAAACCGTTTTGACATTTGAGGGCATTTTTTCAAAAAAAAAACCTTTAAGAAACTTTTTTATTCATATAAAATTCCATTTTTAGAGGTACTTTCAAATCGGTCCAGCTCACTTAAATCTTAATATTTTTCCAAAATATTTCAGTGGACGTCTTAAAATATAATAGATTTTATAATTCCAATGGAAAAATAGCACCGATTTTTTTTGTATGGGGAGTGATGCAGTCTAATGTACATATATACACATATGCATACGTATATATCAAAATATTCCGAATGACAACACGAATTGGTTCAGCCCTCTCTGTTTGTAAGCACGCTAACTCGAACAAAATTTAGATATTTTAACGAAAGTCGGCCTCGAAGTTGCCTTTGGTATAATTTAGGTTAGTGTTAAATTTTGTCGAAATCTGCCAATAACCACGCCAACCTCCCACGTAGTTATCAAAAATATTTTTGTTTTATTATTTTTTTTTTTACGAATTTTGCTGTTCAAATTTACATTTCAAATATATCAAAAAACGTTTGTGGGTACTTTTGCATCAGTCGTTGCCCATGGGTTAATGACAAAAAAATCCTATGCATTCACAATATTTCATGTATTAATTTTCAAATAAGCATATTGTCAACGGCTGGTTTACTACGGCTGGTTCTAATATGTTCCAAATCGATTTAATATTTTTACATATATACACATACGTACATACATATCTTGGTAAAATTGCTAGCTGCTAGCTGCTAGGTATCTATTAGTTTTTAAATTATGATGGTGTTAGCGTGTCACTGATAAACCCAAATATTGTCCCAATAAACAACATAATGTGTAAATATGTAACGACATTTTTAATACTATTCACAATTGACGCTGAAACTTAACTTTAAAATAAAAGAGAACGCAACGAAAGGTGTAATCTTTGTGTATTCTCGTGAGTTTTTATAGTCTCAAAAGTTGTATTGTTTACAATCGGAAAGTATTAACATATACATGTCTTCGTACTTAAATTGTATGTGTAATAATGTTTACAAGTAAGCAATTGTCTAAAGTAACTTTTACGATTTTTTACAAAATAAAAGGAAAACGTTTAGGCATCGCAGTGCTAGTTTTTTAATTAATAATATTATTAGAATTTATTATTATCAGTTTCAGTTTTCAGTTGTGTCCATCCCTTTGACAATCACAACGTCAAATGAGATGACGACTAACCGTAATTTCAAGCTTCGGCTAATCGAAATTACGAGTCTTTCCTCTTCTATATCTATTCGCGATCATACCTTGACACTTCGCAGCCCTTCATACGACGTATGTATAACTCTCCACGCTGCCTACTTGGCGTCCACCTAAAATACTCGTATAACAAAACTTACAAATACCACTAAAGTTTTACCTCTTGCTTTCTTAATTATTTAATTATGCGTTTACAACATTTTTCTTTACACACTTTGATGTTTGTTAATATGATGTACATG
This sequence comes from Rhagoletis zephyria, assembly GCF_001687245.7. NCBI lineage: Eukaryota > Metazoa > Arthropoda > Insecta > Diptera > Tephritidae > Rhagoletis > Rhagoletis zephyria. Next base: position 70,552 of record NW_016157985.1, read on the forward strand.
GTATTTAATCAAATTCATAAATGTACCTTTACATTTACATGTTTTTGATAAGCTGTTTCATCATATACATATATGTATTATCTTCTTAATCGATTGTTGTGTTAGGCGATGCACACTCACAATAAATGACTTATATGTCTGTATGGCGCGACAGACAATTCACCTACTAGCATATATGTTTATACATATGTATGTATGCATGTATCTACGACGACGTTGAAGTGTGGCACATGCGCAATAACTTTTTAAAAGTTTTAAGCTTTCTATGCCACTCAATATCTAATTTATTTTACAGGCCCAAAGGTGATGATCCCAAATATCTGCACTTGTTTTAAACGTACCAGTTTTGTATACACTTTTGTGCATATATTATACTCCGATTTAGTGAAATACAAACAAACTAAGAATTTTCCGAAAACTACTAATTTCGTATGAACCACTTAAATTTCCCATATCCCATTCAAGAGAATAAAATTTACAAAAATTGCGGGAAGGTAAATCATAACAGATTTAGATGTTGACTAATAACAAGTTGCAACGAAATTCTTAAACATTTTTAAAACGTATTTTACTGCATTTGTATATACATCTGTTTTGTTTCACCATTCTTTTAGTAGTTTTATATCAGTTTTTTTGGAGTAACATGAAATTGCTATAAAATAGAATAAACGTTTTTTTAGTTTCATTTAAATTTCTATTATTTTCAAATAATTTTCACATCTCCATTGCGCATATACACACACGCTGGCATATATGAAATAATTTAAAATAATTTCATAAGCCAACAAAATTGTGGAAATACTAGTAACTTTTATATCTACAAAAATTCAAAAACTTTAGTCTAAACTTAGTAATAAATTAAAATTTGCCTTAAGAAGGTTATGTTTCATACAATTCAAACAAATATTCACCATAATTTTGTTGTTTATGCCAAAAAAGGTTAACAAAAAGCAATTTCATCTTATACAGAAATTTCCTCCACTTTGACTTCTTTTAGGCATTTTTATTCTAAAGTAGTTTTTAGCTTCAAGTACAAACAAGTCTCATTTGCTGTGTTATTAAACTAAAATACAAAGTAAGCCTTCCTAGTAAATTTAAATTACAATTATTCTACCAGATTTTTGAGTTGTCAATATGCTATGAATTTTGTTATGAATTCAGAGTTGATTTGTAAGAGCAGAAGGACGCAAACCATGACAATATTTTCAGAAATTTAATGCTATACTTTAGAAACAATTTGTTTATCGCGAAGTTATACTACACTAAAGTGGATCAAACAACCTGGTATTTCCCTATGAAAGCTTATTTAACATGAACTCAATGTTATATCTCATCGTTTAGAATTTCTAACAAACTTCATAACACATCTTTGCTCAAAAAGCACGGCAAATTATTTTTAAGCATTTGTTGTGCTTGATCTTTTTACTAACCCCCGTAAAATAAGTTTCCCCTATTATTATTAAAATTAAATTTTAGATTTAACTTTTTTGTTTCTATTCTGCTTTCTTATCATGTTTGTTGCTACTTTCAGACTTAACTACTACAGAGGTTGATTTTTCTTTGATTTTCATATTTTTTAGTATTTCTAATTGATTCGTTAATTTTGTTTTTAAATATTTACGTTTCAAAAAGCATCCGCAATCCCAAGCTATTTCATGTGTATTTAATCCAGTGTAATGATTTTAGTTTTTGTCTGGTAATTGGGATTTCAAGGATGTCAGTTTTACATTTTCAGTATGATGACGACGATGATGTTTGATAGCAAATGTATTCAAGTGAATATGATATTTATTTAGTTAGCTTTTCTTTACTTTTGTATATCTTTTTAAATAACTAGCAACAATAGCAACAACAACTACAACTGCAAGATAAAGAAACTCGCTCTAATTTTGTTTATCAGCGTCACACGCACTTGTAAGCGTGCCTTTACCAGCACTTTCACCACTGGCAGCCCTGTCACTACAAATTTCATTCGTCTTTAATCCATCTTTTAATATGTCACTGCAAGCATTTACTTTATTCTCATTGCAAGCGGCTGCGTAGTCCTCCTCGTCCTCCTTGAGCATGTACTCAAGCAGTAACTCGTACTCGACTCATCCTTCATTCTGAAACTCAGCGGCTGGCGACTCTACCTTAATCACGCCCAACTGCTGTAGCTCCTCTCGAGTAGCCGGCTGTGCTGTAGTGCGTAATTGCGGTTGTAGTGTATGCCCATTGCTTTGCAGAGATGCCGGATGTATGCGTCCGATGACAACACCTCCCATGGTTACTAGATTGCCATCGGCGGTGACAGTGCCACCCACTAGTTGCGCATTGATACTGCTCAATTGAACGTTTGACAATTCCCCAATAGATGTAACGTTAAAATGTTCGATTGCATTGGACGGAGCAGCGGCTGTTGCTATTATCGTGTTGCCATTATTTGGAGTGTTGGAGTGGTTATGCTGCTGCTGGTGTTGTTGTTGTTGGTGTTGTTGATGCAGTTGTTGATGTTGATGGTGGTTGGCTGCAGCAGCGGCGGCAGCTACTGCAGCCGCTGATGTTACTGGTGCCTGTATAGTTGTTGTGATTACATTACGATGGTGATGCGCAGGCCGCTGATGGGTGCCTGCGATCACCATATCCTCTAGTCATCCTTCCTCCTCCTCCGTCTTTATCTTAACTGGCACGTACACCTTGTCCATGACGTGGATCTTTATATGGTTATTGAGAGTACTGGATTGACGGAATTGTTTCTTGCAAACGGCACATTCGAAGGGCTTTTCACCTAAAATAGAGAGAAAAAAGAAAGTGTATTTTTTGTAGAACAATAACGTTCGCCTGTTAGGCGGAACGAATTCAGTTTTCTCGCGATATTTCAGGAGCGATTTTATTATTATTATTATTTCAGCTTTGAACATGTTTGTTGGCTATTTTTTGTTTTGAACTTTATTTTTCTTTTATTTTCGAGAGGGGTACCTATGAAGAACAAGTTCTAAAATGGTTGGAAGAAATATCGTTCAATGGAAATGATAGTGGGGACAATTCCGAAGAAGATTTCAGTGAATGGGCCTTATGAATAAAAAAATAAGCAGTTACTTTTTCTTAAGATTTCAAACCTTTTGCTAGATTTATTCAAATAAATTTACGTAGGTCTGAAATTTTAAGAAAAACTAATCGCTTAGTTTTTATTTTTAACGCCCAATGAGATGCAAAAAAGTCGATTTCATTTGTAGGTACAAGTCACAATGGAAAAGAAAAACAATTAATTCCTATTAAGTGTGACAGTAAATAAGAATAACTTTAAGATAATTTATGGATTGTTTGAATTCGTTCGCTTTAAAATATTTTATTATATATTTTTTTAAATGACCCCTTTCAAAAAGATGATGAAATATGTGTTATACGAACTATTTTTATTAATATTAAAAAATATTAAATCATTCTATTTTTTACTTTAGAAACATATGACATATATTTAAGCCTATTTTTTAAATAAATTTAAGGTTTTAAAAAGACAAAATTTGTACTTTTTTTCAAAGTAGTCTCACAGTCGAACGTTAGTATTACGGGAATAAAAATAAAGGTTAGTATTCTAGGGTTAAAAATTACTTGTTATTTATGTGATACCAATGACCAATCTATACCTACCAGTATGGATTTTCACATGGTTCGTTAGTGTACTCAGCTGTCGGAAATTCTTCGGACAATAGGTGCAATTAAACGGCTTTTCACCAGTGTGTATCTTAAGGTGATTTGTTAGAGTGGACGATTGACGGAAGGTCTTATCACAAACGTTGCATTTGTATGGTTTTTCTCCGGTATGTATTTTCACGTGATTAGTGAGTGTGCTCAATTGCCGAAACCGCCGATCGCATACACTACAAAGGAAAGGTTTTTCATGGCCGCCCCCACTGCTGCTTCCGCTGCCGCCGCCACTGCCGCCACCACCTCCTCCGCTCGCACTACTGCCTGCGCTATGTCCATTGGCTACCACTTCGCGCCCCGCCGGAAATTGGTGCTCTGAGAGCGCTGGACTATGAGCCGCTGTGGCTACTAGGTGCGCTAAAGGATGTTGCTGCAATATAGTGGTAGCTCCATTTCCTCCATTGCCACCATTTGCCGCTTGCTGTTGCTCAGCTGCGGCGGCTTGTGCGGCAGCTGCTTGTGCTGCAGCCATAGCTGCCGCTTGCGCTGCAACATGAGCTTCTGAATTAGCTGCAGTCAGATGCATATTGAACGGAATCGGAATTTCTGCTGCACTTGCGGCCTGGTGCTGCTGCTGTTGTTGGGATTGTTGTTGCTGCTGCTGATGATGTGTTACCTGGGTGTTTTCATTATTGTTATTGCTGCTGTCGGTATTGTTGTTGTTATTGTTAGCATTATTTGTGGTATTATTTGTCGACGATGACACAATCACAATTCCTCCCATAGCAGCCGAAGCCGCATGAGCGTGTTGTAAATTTTTTATATGCATTGCTAGACTTTTTATACGCAGGTGTTTTTGGTGCAGCTCAAATAGTTCCCACTACTATTGCGACCAATTTGTGTTGTGGCTGTTTGATCGTTAATTAGCTGAATTGTCTTAGATTGTAATTTAACTTGGCTTCAATGCAAAAATATACCTGTATTTATTTTTATATTTATGTGTGCTGCACGTTATGCAAAGCAAAAGATCGCTGACGAGAGGGTATGGATACAAAATCTGTAAAAAAATTCCAAAAGTGTTAAATAAATTGAATAAATGTGACCTTTAATTATCTAGGTTTCATTAATACTCCTGATAATATAAAACGCGAGTGATGGACTGACACTAATTAAAAATTCCACAAATTCAAATAATTTCAAATTTCAGTAAGAATAAATGGTACCTTTAATTATCTAGGTTTTATTAATACTCCTGAAAAAAAACGCGAGTGATGGAGTGACACTATTTAAAAATTAGTCAATAAAACGTAAGAATCATGATAAGAATTTCATATCCTTTTGTTGACAATAAATTTTTTCTTACATCATTTAAAAAATAAGTGACATATTGCTATGTATTGAGTGCTGCATGGCAATTATGCATCCAGTATTCCAAATTATTTTGGCCAGTAAGTAACTAAACCAAGTGGAAACTATTTTGAACCATAAGTACGTACGTACATATGTATGTACATACGTTAATGACATATTCCCATTATACAGAAGACCTGAGTGGCATAACTCGCAGAGCGCCACGTTGTTGTTACAGCAGCATATAGCGGGAGAAAAAAGGCAAAGCTAATTTTGAAGTTTTGGAAATGCTTTGGAATATTCATTAGTTTCTTTTTGCTCGTATTCGCTTTGACCTCCTAGTTAAAAGATAAATTTGCATAAATGCATACATCGTCGCCTTTCTCTGCCCCTAAACTCCCAAAGAAATTATGTACAATACACCAGAGCCATTCGCTGAGGTTAGACGTTACGATTATGGTTATGACGACGGCGATTAAGTGGTGACGATGATAAGTCAGCAACGTCGCGTTTGTACCATGTGGCTAGGTTACTTTCAACAGTGATCCAACCTTTGGTATGATCAAATTTTTAAAACATAGTAAGCGACTAAAAATTTATTGAATAGTTTCGAAATTTGTGAGAAGCTGAAGAGACAAGTATTGAAATGATATTGAATGGAATGCCAAATACGAGTATGCTGCATAGGTGGGCTCCGTGCAAAGTTACAGCGCACTGTGACCGCTGCCATGTGCACATAATCGAACACCATTACATTTGAAGGGGGAAATGAGGTAAAAACACACATTATAGCGCGACCCCCTCTATCCACGGGGTACAATCATTCCGTGCCATCCCATCGTTATTGCCACAATCACGTTTTTAGCGAATCGAAAAAGTTTAAGAAAAAGGAATATATTCAACAAACCCGATTTGTGAAGTAGATTTTCCACTTCGGCCGTTGACGTCGTCGGTGCGACCATCACCACAATAGCCGCACGGTGCACGCTCACTACATATCGCATAGCACACCGACCGTACCCCGTCGCGTAACGACACATAGCACTCACACAATTACCGATGAGATTCGTTGCTGTCAATACACCGAACCAACACTGTGCTGGTTTGAGGTTAGGAACACACTTCCCCATTCATCAACTGCAAAACGCGATCGGCTCACAAAAATCCATCTCCGCTTAGCGCAGCAACTTCGCGTAGGCTGCCGCTAATTCATCCCACCCCACAACCTCTTGTTACACAAAACATCTTTAAACTCTAGTACTCCATTTATTTGACCCACCTACCTTCTTGCAACACCTGGCGAGGACATGCAGTGAAAATAGACTCCGATTTCCCCCCTTTTAATTCATCTTTTCAGTTTTTCAACTTGCAATACTCATGCCTGCTCCGTGCTATTAGTTCATATGCGAATACCCTTTTCTACGCGCTCTCTTTGCGGATTCACTTCATTTATTAAGAATGTGAAAATTTTCGAAAAATATAAAATTTTTCTACTTTGTACAAAAAATATGAAGTTACAAAATTGAGTTGGGTTTTTTCTTCGTTCGCAAGCACCAGACACACACAATTTTCATTTGACGTTTGTTTGTTAACAAGGGAGCTGCCAGATGAAAGTATTCTGACTTAACCGATTTATCGATAAATAATTGCAAGATGTGTGTAGAGTTGCTTTAGCTACCTTCAACCAATAATACAAAATCAAGCATAAATTCGACTTTGTATTTGCAACCGGTTTTGAGAAAAAGTTTGTGAAAGCGGGTCAGCTCAAGAATGGGACAGCTGAGCATTTTTTTACTTCAAAAGGTGTTTGCACGAGGCGATTTTGAGTTCAACTCAGGTATGAAATTCAAAATGGGTTGCAAAAATAGTGCCGAAAAGAAGATGAAAGTGCCACAAATTTAATTTCTTTTAAGACGTTTTAAAAGGAATATATTTTTAGAAATAATATTTTTAAAATACACTGAAGTAATACAATAATTATTAATTACTCCAGTAAATCACTTTTATGAAGGATTCCAATTCCAGAATTCCTATTACGGACGGGAACTATACCCAAATATAGATATTCTGACATTTTTACACACATATGTAAGTACCTACATGCGAAATAATGGTAATGAGGCATTTTGACCAGTTTCGCCATTTTTTTTTTTGAGTATTTTTTGACTGATTTTATATAAAAGTCTAACTCATAATTTAATAAACACAATAAATGTACAAAAATCGGCATTTCAAACTTTGAACAGATATTATAAAAACTCAGCAGGTTTTCGCAACAAGCTTTGAATTCAGAATTTTTAGGGAGAACACAGGTTTTCGATTTTATGCATTTTTTCCCATATAAAAGGTGTACGAAAATTTTTTAAATAGATGTTAGTTTAAATTTTTAGGGCTTTTAATTGCACTTTTTGTAATTTTTTAGTTTATAATGTGGTGTGAGTTTTTTTATACATTGACATTATATGCTAAATTTCTATATTTATGATTGTGACAGAACAGGATGAACTGTGCCAAAAGTGCCAAAAATGGTACTATTGGGTCCATGGTGTAAAAATATGCAAAAATACAATTTTTAGAAGTGCATAAAAATACCTTTTATTTAATGTATGCTATGTTGCAAAAACCCTTTTCCGAAGGCAGTCTTTGGCCGCGCTTAGGGATTATAACCCCTACTACTCAGAATTCTCCTTTCTGTGTTGCCAGGTAAAAAGGCAACTTCTTCTGCGTAGGCGGAATTAGCGATTATAATCCTCACGAAGTAGAATTCTCCTTTCTGTGCTGCCGAAGAAGAGGGCTGAGCACCTTTAGAGGAGAACACCTTCCTGCGTAGGCGGCCTTCGCGCGCGCTTAGCGATTATAATCCTCTCGAAGTAGAATTCTCCTTTCTGTGCTGCCGAAGAACAGTGCCTGAACATCTTTAGCGGAGAACACCTTTTAGTGTAGGCGGCCTTTGGCCGCACTTAGGGATTATGACCCACACGAAGTAGAATTCTCCTTTCTGTGCTTCAGAAGAAGAGGGGATGAACACCTTTTGCGGATAATACCTTTTTGAGTAAGCGACCTACAGCCGCCCTTAGGGATTATAACCCTCACGAAGTAGAATTCTCCTTTCTGTGCTGCCCAAGAAGAGGGGCTGAACACCTTTTGCGGAGAACACCTATCTACGTAGGCGGCCTTCGGCCGCACTTAGGGATTATAACCCTCACGAAGTAGAATTCTCCTTTCTGTGCTGCCCAAGAAGAGGGGCTGAACACCTTTTGCGGAGAACACCTATCTACGTAGGCGGCCTTCGGCCGCACTTAGGGATTATAACCCTCACGAAGTAGAATTCTCCTTTCTGTGTTGCCGAAGAGGAGGGGCTGAACTTCTTTTGCAGAGGCACCTTTATGCGTAGGCGGTCATCGGCCGCGCTCCGGGATTATAACCCCCACGAATTAGAATTCTCCTTTTCGTGTTGCAGAAGAAGAGGTGCTGAGCACCTTTTGCAGAGAACACCTTTCTGCGTAGGCGGTCATCGGCCGTACTTAGGGATTATAACCATCAGGAAGTAAAATTTTCGTTCTTGTGTTGCCGTTTTATATAGAAAAAAGCCTCAGGCAACATGCGCTTAAGCCTATCTATATAAAATAATATACCAATTAAACCGTATTTCTCTTACGCATTTTTTAGAAAAACGTGCATTTTGATAAAAAAAAAATGGTTATAATTTCGGCTTTTAGTTTTTCTTGAATTATTTATATAAAATATAAGGTATGCATTTCAAATAGGAGGTCTATCAATTACCTTTCCCACCATATCCACATTTTTAAAATCAATGCAACGGTTTTGAAAATATAAGCTTTTGAAGATATTGAAAATTTTACCTTGAACCCCCTTTAGCTCCACCCCTATTAATTTCGGTAGTAGTGCACTTTAGCGGAACCAGGTCAAACCGGACGGAAAAATCCGAGAGTGGTATCAATCGACGCGTCTTGACGCCAATAATAATAATCCGAGATCGGAAATTAACATTTTTATTTCATTAAAGAGTTATTTCCAAAAAACACTTTCACTTTTCGCACTATGTTTTGATTAATTTGATGCAAATAAATGGAGGAAATGAACTCAACTTAACATGTATTTATAAGTTTTTGTACATTTGTGATGTTTTAAGTGCACATTTTCGCGAAATTCTGTACTTAATTGCAAAGTTCCGGTGTTAAAAGTCCGCACAAACAATCTGGTGAAGTTAATATAAATAAGATGGAGGAAAACTGTTGCTGTCACTCTATTAATACAATTTGTATTTCAACTTCGAAAACACCCAAATAATGCACAAGAAGTATACTTTTGTGAAAAGGGGATTTCTGTTCCTTTTCTTCGCACGCAGAACGAAGAGTTCTACGTAGTGAGGGTTATAATCTCTAAGATCGGACGAAGGCCGCCTACGCAAAAAAGTTTTCTCTGCAAAAGGTGTTCTGCCCCTTCTCTTGGCAACTCAGAAGAGAGAATTCTACGTAGTGAGGGTTATAGTCCCTAAGCGCGGCCGAAGGCCTCCTACGCAGAAAGCTGTTCTCTGCAAAAGGTGTTCAGCTCCTTTTATTTGGCAATACAGAAAGGAAAGTTCTATGTAGTGAGGGTTATAAGTGCCATGGTTAGAGTGCCATCAGCAATTTACCTCCATTTTATTTTATAGAGTAGCAACACCAGTTTTCCTCCATCGTATTTATATTACAGAAAGGAACTATCCTTGAAAATATTGCATCTGATTATAATTTTTTTTTCTGACTGACGGTTCTCGTACTTTTTCTACCAATACCCTTTCAACTTCAGCTATAGATGTATCTTTTATTAATAAAAACATAAATTATAATTAACAAGTATTACCTAAATTAACTAACAGCAATCATAACACAATTATACTAATTTCAAATCATATTAAGAATCAAACAATTTAGAAGATTTTACAAATTCTTGCCAAAACATAATTAAAAAGCATATAATTAAAATAAATTCTTCAAATAAGTATGTTCCCAACTTTTTAGATTGAGATATGCGCCTCGTAAAAAATATCATCAATATAAAGCTATTCAAAATTGTGAATTATTAGCTTTGGCAGAAAAAAAATCTTTCTGATCATATTAAAACTCAAAAACAAAAAATTTTAATGATCTTATCGATACGTACTTGCTGCAATGCAAATATCAGGCGTTGTCTAGGTCTTATTAGATATACTCCTACTCATATTATTTATCATATAGCATCAGAATTACCATCAAAATTTCGTTTTGAATTGACAACAGCTAACGAAATAACTAAATGCATTGCATATAATTTACCAAGAAAAGACACAATTCTTACAAATGAACTTAATAAAAAAACTAGTTATTTTAAAATATATAATTAATTTACATCAATTTTTTGTAATATAGCTTTAGTTCCAGATACTCTCCTTAATTCTCCAAAAATTAGATTTGATAACTTTTTTTAAAGGATCAATACAAAATAAAAAATCTGCTAATCAAGATTTAATTCCCAAATTATATATTGAAAAACTCAAAAACCTTGAACAACAAAATTTTAAAGTAATATATACAGATGGTTCTATAAAAATAACCAAACCCATTTTACTTTTATACACGAGAAATCTTTAACTGAAAAATCCTCATTCTGTGACAAAAAAATGACTTCAATATAAACTGAACTTTTAGCGATTGATAAAATTATTTGGGGTGTTCACAGTTCGTTCCAAATAGTGTCTCAAAATGTAGACGTCTACATTTTAAGACGTTTTCTAACCGTAAAATCTGTGGTGTTGTTGTTTCCCATACAAAATTGGAAAACGACGCCGTCTACATTTTGTCACACTCAAAGGTATGTTTTTTACGCGTCTACATTTTGCAACCTCGCAGCAGGGTTGCATTATGGCAATACTAATCACATTTTTTTTATTTATTGGGCACGTTTTCTGTATTTGCATTTAATTTGAGCGCAATTTCTGATGAAAAGAAACAAATCAAGGAAAAGAAATAACAAATATTACGAATTGGTAATTAAGTTAAATAATTACAATTTTTCAGAAACAAAATCGAAAGGCGACATATAAAAAATGCACGCAAGGAAGAAATGTCTGGCAACACCAGCAAAGTTTTGAGACGATTTTGCGACGACTGCTAGAAAGGGGTGCTCACAGTTTGATGCTAAAGATGTCTCAAAATGTAGACGTCTACATTTTCAGACACAATTTGGAACGAACTGTGAACACCCCAATTGATTTTTCAATAATTAATCAATTTAAAAAGTTACCATTCTTACAGACAGTTTAAGTAGTCTAATGACTCTTTCTAAACGAGAACTGTAATAATTATATAGCAAAAAAAAAAGATAACGGATCTTAATAAATCATCAATTGAAATTTTAGAATTACATCATATCCCAGCCCATAGTGGTATTGAATTAAACGAAGAAGTGGATAAAGCAGCTTCCACTGCTTTACAGAAGGGACAAAGAATTCAAACTTTTTGCTCTGTTAAAGATGCTATAATAGAAATTAAAAGTAAAATAAATGAAGAGTGGCAAGAATTTTATTCTAATAATATTATATCTAAAGGAAAATATTGTGGAGAAATATCTCCAAACATTCAGAGTAAACCTTGGTTTCATAAAAATTCAAATAAAATGACACCAATAGAAGTTAAACCTATTAATAGAGTTCTAACAAATCACACTTTCTGCATGGAGACATTTTTAAAAAATTAATATTTTTCAAAATCCAAATTGCGAATTTTGTAATACAGTTGAAAATACTGAACATATAATTTTCCAATGTAACAAATATAACAATTCACGAGATAAATGCCCAATACTCAAAAATACTTCATCATTAATTGAATTTCATCAAAATACTAATGGCATAACATATAAATCTATGACTAATTTTTTAAAGAACATTGAAATTGATTTTTAATTTTATAAATTAATCCAAGATTGGAGCGTTTTAAGCTTTTTTGCTGACCAATTAATTCTTCTTATAAAGAATTAGGAAGTAACTTTAAATAACTAAAAAAAAATACAGAATTTCGTAAAAATTTACCCTTAAAACATCACAAATGTATAAAAACTATCAATTGCGTTTTAAGTTGAGTTCATTTACTCCATTCATTTGCGTCAAGTTCATCAAAAGCGAGAAAATTGCAAGTGTTTTTGACAAATAATTCTCTACACCACCCAATTTTAATTTTGGTTTTATCTCAATGGCCACTATACTGAACTTATGCCGTATTTTCTGTCACTTTTTTTCATTCGGAAAGATAAGCTGAAATTTGACAATGGTCCGCTGAAAGCAAACAAAAAATACAAGTAAAGGCCCGTCCACATAGAACTTTGGAGTTGCGTTGGCGTTGGTGTCGCTTCAACAGCTGACTATGAATGCATGAATTCAAATCCACATAGCCGAAATCCGACAACGCTCACGCCAAAACAAAGCAAAAAGATGGCCAACTCTAAATTTTTTCGCGGGCGTCGCTCGTCAGCTGTTGCAAATAAATAAAATTATGTGAAATATTTTTCCTTTTCAATCAAGTGCGGGCAAGAAATATCGTTTTTAATGCAATTATTGATATGAAATATTAATTTATCTGTCGTTAGTATGTTAATTTAATGCCCAAACATTCGCTGCGAGGCGTTCATTGTAGCAAGCATACCTTTAACGTGCGTTCTGTCAAACTAACGCCTACGCCAAAGCCAACGCGAAAGTTCTATGTGGACCGGCCTTAAGTTGAAGGTACATAATTTTATTTGCTGCGGCGTTGCGTTGATCCGTTAGTGTATTGACGACGTTGAAAAATATGATGTTACACACCTTGCGTTGTGCCGCTCACTGATTTGTAAACAAAAAACTGCTGATACGCATATCCACAAATTTAATTTCAAATGTCAACGCATGAACGTAACAGAAAAGTAGCGAGTTGGTTTACTTTCGGCGGCAACTGCGTTAACGCATTCGTAACGGCGTCATAATACAACTACATAAGATCTGACAAGATGAAGCAAAAGAAAAAAGTAATTTTCTGGCTGACATTTGTAATTTCGGAGCCATGTTATTTTCTGTGAAAAGTAAGCAAAGAATATGAAGACGAAGCATAAATAAAAAAAATGCAAGCAATGTTGTAGCACATGTTTGTGCTAACCAATTTATTATTTTTGTAGTGTTCCAATCATCGCGTACTTCTTTTTAATTACATTTGCACAAAAAATTTATTGAAATCTGCTTAAAAATCACTGAAATAAACCACCGACAAAATACACATAAAGAAAGGAGCAAAACAGAAATAGCAAACTTCAATATTACGAACGTCACACACTTTTTTCTCAATTGCTATTACAAATGGCTGCTTCTCAACCGGTCAGATCTGTTCTAATTGGTTCATGTAACGGCGTCGTCTGTAAAGGCCCGTCCACATAGAACTTTGGCGTTGAATTGGCGTTGGCGTCGCTTCAACAGCTGACTATGAATACATGAATTCAAATGCAGCCGTCCACATAACCGAAATCCGACAACACTCACGCCAACACAAAGCAAAATGATGGCCAACTCTCAACTTTTCGCGTGCGTTGCTCGTCAGCTGTCGCAAGTAAATAAAATTATGTGAAATATTTTTCCCTTTTAATCAAGTGCGGGCAAGAAATATCGTTTTTAATACAATTATTGATATGAAATATTAATTTATCTGTCGTTAGTGTGTTAATTAAGTGGCCCAAGCATACGCTGCCAGGCGTTCATTGTAGCAAACATACTTTAAACGTGCGTTCTGTCAAACCAACGCCAACGCTAAAGGCAACGCGAAAATTCTATGTGGACCGGCCTTAACAGCTGTCGTACAAACGCACGTGTTCAATTTTATTTGACATTAGCCGTATTTTATTTGTCCAGAAATTTAAGCTATTAGCTTATTTTGTAATGAATTATTTTGGCTTATGAAAAGCTATCTTGGCTTGTATGTTGAACAAGAGGCATTGCCATTCAGCATCAGAAATTTTCTCCCTANACGAAGCATAAATAAAAAAAATGCAAGCAATGTTGTAGCACATGTTTGTGCTAACCAATTTATTATTTTTGTAGTGTTCCAATCATCGCGTACTTCTTTTTAATTACATTTGCACAAAAAATTTATTGAAATCTGCTTAAAAATCACTGAAATAAACCACCGACAAAATACACATAAAGAAAGGAGCAAAACAGAAATAGCAAACTTCAATATTACGAACGTCACACACTTTTTTCTCAATTGCTATTACAAATGGCTGCTTCTCAACCGGTCAGATCTGTTCTAATTGGTTCATGTAACGGCGTCGTCTGTAAAGGCCCGTCCACATAGAACTTTGGCGTTGAATTGGCGTTGGCGTCGCTTCAACAGCTGACTATGAATACATGAATTCAAATGCAGCCGTCCACATAACCGAAATCCGACAACACTCACGCCAACACAAAGCAAAATGATGGCCAACTCTCAACTTTTCGCGTGCGTTGCTCGTCAGCTGTCGCAAGTAAATAAAATTATGTGAAATATTTTTCCCTTTTAATCAAGTGCGGGCAAGAAATATCGTTTTTAATACAATTATTGATATGAAATATTAATTTATCTGTCGTTAGTGTGTTAATTAAGTGGCCCAAGCATACGCTGCCAGGCGTTCATTGTAGCAAACATACTTTAAACGTGCGTTCTGTCAAACCAACGCCAACGCTAAAGGCAACGCGAAAATTCTATGTGGACCGGCCTTAACAGCTGTCGTACAAACGCACGTGTTCAATTTTATTTGACATTAGCCGTATTTTATTTGTCCAGAAATTTAAGCTATTAGCTTATTTTGTAATGAATTATTTTGGCTTATGAAAAGCTATCTTGGCTTGTATGTTGAACAAGAGGCATTGCCATTCAGCATCAGAAATTTTCTCCCTAAGCGAATCAGAAAGAGGCAAAAACTTACTTTGACACTATTTGCAGTCAAACAACTGTCAAAAATGGGCTTAAAAAGGAGAAAAGCTAATTTCGTTTTATTTGACCAAGATTTAGCTACTTGCTTGTGATGGTTGAATAAAACATGCCTATTGTCGGCGTGACTCATTTGCCGGCCAACGCATATTGTGTACCTTCGCATTTAATTGTCTTCGTTGAATCGATACCACCTTATATGAATACGCCTTGATCGATACATGGGTAAACTGTTTAGCATGCCATCTTTATGTTGTATCCTTAAACCACGGCTAAGTTCGCTATGTTTATTTAACAGCTGATTTGAACGAATTTTGTGTAAAATCTGATTTACAATTTCACCGTGTATAATTTTTAAGGTAAGCCTTTTTATACGTGATATTTGTATAATAAATTGTGTCATTATATTATACAGTAACTAATAGAGAAATGCATACATTAGACTGAAGATATATTAAGGAGAATTTACAAAATTGAGCAAACTTTTGACGTATTTTCTTGTTTTGAGTTGTCGCGACGCGTTGTGGGGTACTTGTCTTCCACTGAATACCGAGGAGGATCATCTATAAAATAGAAAATCACATAATAAAGTCGTCTTTTACATATGTAAACAATATTAGCCTTTTGAACAACTGACCATCGACTTCCACCGATTTTTCATTTCGACAGGATATTCCACGAAAATCGCTAAAGAACTGTCGTACTTTTCCCTTCTCCTTCTCTGCATCTTGAACTACTTCTTGTTGGAAAGTATTAGCTTCGTCTTGTAGTGCTTTTTTACTACGTTCGATAACATCGTCAAAAGGATTCGTAGATTCAAAGGGATTGCTATTTTCAAAAGGGTTACCAGTCGAGTTTTGTGTTGAATTTACGGATGCTGTTGTGCGTTCATCATCTTCACCGGTGGTAGTATTGGTTTTAGCACCTTCCTTAGATGCAACGTCCGATGCTGATGACACCGCATCTTCTTCAGTGGGAGGTGGCTTAAGGACTTTACCTTGCAACATGGTGTTGATATTTTCTTTGGCGCTTTGAACTTCATTAGCAATTTTGGTTGCTACAGAGTCTACAGCATCTTTGGTTCCATCAGACATCTTGATAAACACATTCCCAACGGCATTTTTTGCTCCAGTTGCCGCCTTTTTTGCGCTATTTCCTATACCTTCCACTGTGTTCATAGCATCATTAGCAACATGTTTAGCATTTTCTCCTACCGATTCAACAGCATCTAGCGCACCTGAAGTAGCACCTTTTGCTGCACTTTCCAGAGAGTGGCGCACATCGGAAGCTGTGGCAGCTGCTTTCTTGGTTGCGTTTCCAATTTTGTCAGTAAATGTCTTGCTTACTTTCTCAGTTCGTTCCGATGTTATGTCTTCCTCAATATGCTCCGCCTGCTTAGATAAAATATCCTTGCTCATCGTGACATTTTCATTGATTTCGGTTATTTGCGACTGAACTGTGTTTTCTACACCTGACTCAATTTCATCTACTGCGTTTTTAAATTTATTACTCATCCTCGTGACATCAACTTGAGTCTTATGTGTTTCCATCGCATCTGTATTTGCACTATTATCTATCTCATTCGGTGTTCCATTTGACTTTCTATCGATGTCTTCCGCTTGCTCTTCTAAAGAATCTAAAGTGCTTTCAGTGTCATCTCTTTCAAACGATTGCGCCTTAACATTATCTGTTACGTCGACCCCATTGTTTATGAAGCGAATTTCATTTACGACAATGGTACTGTTTAGTGGATCTGTTGTAGTGTTGATTTCTACAGTTAATTGTTCGTCTTCCTCAAACGGGAGTGTAGGGGACGAAGCGAGTGCTTTCACGACCAAAGAAATACAAAAAACAATTATTTATAGTGAATTGTGTTATGAGTTATTAACTTACCATTTTTAACACTAACACCCCTAATCTCACTTTCGGCCTCTGTACTTTCAGGTATATTGTCCAAGCTATCCATCAGAGCTGGTGAGGTGCTGTCAATATGGTCGTGCTCCATGGCAGCTTCATAAGAATAGTTACGTAATGGTGTTTTCTTGATAGTCGTCGGTGTACTCGCCGTTGTGCAGCTTTCCGGGTAGGGAGTGTGGGGTCTCAACAATTTGTCACTTATAGGTGATGCTTTGCTTGCAGATGTAGGTGAGAATTTTACTGAGTGTCTGGATTTTTTCGAACTCTCCGATCCAGAGGGTGAGCTTGCTTCATTATGCTCTATAACAGCTGCGGAGGTGATTAAATGTGTATCTTTTATATCCCCGCTGTGGTTCTTATTTTCATTTAGTCCCCCCATGGTGTTGTCTTTATTTCCAGAAATTTCGCCATTAAGATGTTCCCTAGTTAGTTCTTCGACTTCAAGTTCATCAGAAACAAATTCTTCCGCCTTCACTTCGGCAACATCGTTTTTGGTTGTCGTATCTGTTTCTCTGTTTTTTTCTGCTAGTCCAAGTTTGCCGTCACCTTCGATGTTTATCGTGTTACTATTAACATCGGCTATCATCGCGGCATCCTTCTCAATCGTTTCGTTATATTTATTTTCAACTGCTGCTGTTTTGCTTTCCCTTTTTTGGTTTCTTTCTGCAGGCCCATCCAATAGCGTCGCAGGCATAACGAAAGTGCGGCTGGAGAAACGATGCGGTTCATAGCCAGGTCCCACAGCTGCCGAGATTGTAGAATTTCGTGGTAAACCATGTACTAATATGTGCTGATTACCCACCGCCACATCGAGAAGTTGTAAGTTTTTGAATTTAGATATCTCACGAAACGTTTTGAGGTGATGACCGCTCTCTGAGAATGTAGTGTAAAATTTGTTGGCTTTTGTTAGAACCGCATAGAAAGAGAATCCTTTCAACAATTTCCATATCGGCCCGTTTTCCTCGCTGTCATAATCGTAGAACCGCTGAAATATTAAGCTCTTTGTACGCAACGACTCCATACTGCGATAGATGCTACCAGCATTGGTCACGATGTAAATCTCATTCGTTTTCGATATGTGCATAAAAATGATTTGTTCCGTAGGTGCGAGATTTTGCTGAAGTTCAGTAAACTGTGAAAAGACAAACTCGTTAAGGTGGCCGGTGAAAAAGAGCTTTCCGGTCGTCGTGAGCACCAGCGTTGATTCCGGACCACACACGAATTGTTGCACTGGCGCACCCAGGTTTATTTCATGGGGCATTTGCACGGAATCATGTTTGGTCAAGCCTAGCTGGTAGTTTTGATTAGAGCCCCATCCAATGAGGCGCCCAAAGCCTGAAATATACAGAGTTCATGTAAAAGCATTTAAATGTGAGCCCACAAATATACATCCATACATATGTACATACACACTATAGTACCTTAGTTTAAATACAAATTCTCGTCTAAATAGATACATATGTACGTAGTATGTCAAATGGCTTACTAGTCATTAGCACGAAATGCTCATTGCCGGCCAATACGTTCGTATAACACTCCGCGTCCTCATTCTTTGCCAGATAATCGTCCAACTCATCGATTCGAAATGGTTTGCGAATAATTTCACATTGCTCATTCGCCACTGTGGCCGTGGTAAAATTACGCGCTACATTCGATTCAGCTGGAAATACGCTGCGCCCACTGAAGAATAACTCGTTTGAATCTGCAATAACGAAACGGTATAAGTAACTACGCGGTTCATAGATTGTCGAAATTGTGTAATAATACGAACGAGTGAGTATTATGGACCAATCGTTGCCAAAAGCGATGTCGGCTATTTTCAAACCCAACGTTTTCAGTGACTTTACACAAGTGGGTTTAGTAATTATATCGCCATTACTTCTTGTGTTACTGTTGCTTTTGCTATTATTGTTGTTGTTGTTGTTATTCGATTGGCTACCAATACCCAGCTGGCCATAGTAATTCTCTCCCCAAACAAATAGTCGTCCACTTTCTGCAATAGATACGAAAAAAATGAGTTGATTCACTTTGTCTTGCCCTTTATGCATTTGTTTGTATTCTTAACAGCATCAACATAAGTATGTATTTACATATATGTACGTACATATTACAAATTTATACAGTACATATTGTTATTTTAGTATCCTCGTAGATAATTTGAGGAGTTAAAAGCCCTTCCGAAAAGCCTTCCTGAGAGTCAAGAGGCCTTCCAGTCTATATTCCTGCTCCCTTTCTGTTTTGAATGGAGTGGCACAAATTGATTTATAGGGCGTACTTCAGGGGGTCTTTTGGAGGAGTTATTTTAAAGTTGCTTCTTTAATTTATAAAAATCATACATTTTGTTGTTGTTGTTGTAGCAGAATACAAGTTCCCCAAAGAGTTTTTGGGGAGTGTTGCTGGAGTGACAGTCCTTGGCCAGATATAAATCTGAGTCGTTCCGGTTACGTAGACCCGACTGTCGCGTGAACGAATCATACATCTTTGAAGTATTTGCTTAAGGTTTATATCAAATATGTGTTATTGCAGCTTAAAATGTTTAATGAAATTCATTTGTAATGCTAAATAACATAAATTTATGCAAGCCGTAACTAACTAAAAATCCAAAATTCACTTTTGCATTGATTATGATGCAATTCAGCGAATTATGAGTCCCCACATCGTTTTATGCAATAAAAACTTTTAGTTAGTTTGGCTTTTTTGCATTTCAGCCACGATGTGAGATACCCCATAACATAGTGTAAGCGCCAACCTATTATTATTATTACTATTAATTGATTTATGATAAATTCGTATTCGTAGTTCGTGCTAATTACTCAATGATACAAAAAGCATACTTTGACAAGCATAAAAAGATAAATTGGCTAAAAGGTTTATAATAAAATAAGTATGTATCCTTCGTAAGTTTTAAAGTTATAGCAAATGTTTTTGCAGTGAGATAAATGTTATTGTTTTGTGATTATTAGTATTAATTATTTTCTGTAGGAAGGTTTTGCACTTAGTTAGAAAAGTTTCCCTACGACAAATTAAGGATTAACCATGTATCCTTTGAATCCTGCCACGAAAAGAAAATGGGAGTAAAGCTAAAATTAAACGTAAGTTATTAATTAATATTTTTATTGAGCTTTGTACCACGATTGTTTATTAGGAAAAA